>NC_057801.1:98728681-98888928 GCF_018294505.1 Triticum aestivum
CGCCGGGCGCCACCGCCCCGGCGACCACCGGATCCGCCCCGGCCGGCCTCCTCCCGCGTCTCCGGCCGCCAAGCTCCGGCCAGCTACAGTGTTCCCCGGTGCCGCCTCGGGAAGCGTGCCGATCCAGATCTGGATCTGGGCTAGGTTGACCTCTCCCCGAAACCCTAATCTCCCAGATTTTCGTGCTATCTTTGACTGCTTGTATCTCCGCAACCGTAGCTCCGTTTTGGGCGTATGATATGTCAAAATCTTCGTCTCGACATGTAAATCATTTCATTACATTGCATCATTTGCATTTGAGGTCATCTTGATACCCAAAATGCTGATAGAAGGAGGCTTCGTGAGTTAAATTGCAGATCCGTTAGTTCATCATGCACTTTTGTCATTTTTGTCATGTTTAATTCGTGCATGATATGCCTGTGCCCCTTTGGGATGAATTGTGAAGCATTTTGTCTTCTTTCCAGAGGTGCCACCCATGCATTTTTAGGATGTGTGTGTTGTCTTGTGCAAGCTTGCGAAGAGAGGTACCTGAGATTGCAGATTTCAGGGACTTAGTGATTTTCACTAAGTCTGGGATATTTTAGTTCATGATGCTATATGTCCAGCTTGTTTCCTAGTGATCCGTGCCTCTTTTGAGGATGATCAGTAAGGGAGTTTTGATATTTATGTTATGCTCTTTCCATCCATGTCTTTGTTGGCATATGTGGAGTGCTCTAGGTTGACTCAATCGAGCTCAACTTTTGCTTCGTTATTAATCTGGGCAGATCGTCAACTTGTTTGCGATTTTGCCGATGCTACCGTTAGTGTTCCATGCATGCTATGCCTTTGTTCTTGCCATGTGTAGCTAGCTTGTGCCTTCTTGCTGGTTATATGCTTTCCTTGCCATGAATTGCACCGTAGTGAGTGCATCGAGCATGTTTACATGCCTTCGTGAGTTACATTTCAGCGTGTCTCAGTTTTCACTAAGTCTGAAAACTGATTGTGTTCGAGCTATGTTCGTGAGCTCGGTAGAGTATTTTGTGAACCCTTTTGGCCCCAGGTCACTTTGGGGGTCTTATTAAGCTTGTTGAGTAGCTCCATGCCATGTTCTTACTTGTCATGTTCAGGTTTTGTATCATGTTGTTTTGCTGCTCCGAAGAGAGCATCGTGATCTGAAATTTCAGACTAGTGTTAATTTCACTAAGTCTGGAATCTGTTTTGCATTTGCGTTTTAACCATGCTTGTTTGAACCTCTTAATGGATGAATTTGCCTATGGCTCAGTGCTAGTGTTTTGTCAACCATCTTGTGTACATCACTGCCATGTATTTTGTTTTCATGTTTGGTGGCTGTAGCATGTTCATTTCGTTGCATTTAGATGCCTACTTGCTGCAAATCGCATACCGGTGTCATATCTTAAAACGCTTGCCATTTCTAAACCGTAGCTCCGATTCCTATGATCTTTATATCGTTTTCAAGCGATTTCATCCCCTCTATCCAGTGGCACACTTGGTTTTCTAAGTTGATGCCAGGTTCATGCATTTCCTGTCATATCTTGCATTTTGCATCCCGCATCGCATCCCGCATAGCATATCGTCATTTCATCATATTGCTTGGTCTTGCCCGTGGTTGATGGTATCCTTGTTGCTTGTTTGTCTTGTGGGTAGAGCCGGGAGACGAGTTCGCTACCGAGGAGCCCGTTGAGTTTGCTTGTGAGGATCCAGTCAACTCTGACAACTGTGCAGGCAAGATGATCATACCCTCGAAATCACTACTATCTTTGCTATGCTAGTTTGCACGCTCTTTTGCTTGCCACTGCTACGATGCCTACCTTTTGCTTGTCAGCCTCCCAATTGCCATGTTGATCCTCTAACCCACCATTGTCCTAGCAAACCGTTGATTGGCTATGTTACCGCTTTGCTCAGCCCTTCTTATAGCGTTGTTAGTTGCAGGTGAAGACTGGAGCCGTTCCTTGTTGGAACATTTATTTTCTTGTTGGGATATCATTATATTGCTATGTTATCTTAATGCATCTATATACTTGGTAAAGGGTGGAAGGCTCGGCCTCTCGCCTAGTGTTTTGTTCCACTCTTGCCGCCCTAGTTCCCGTCATATCGGTGTTATGTTCCCGGATTGTGCGTCCCTTACGCGGTTGGGCTATAATGGGAACCCCTTGATAGTTTGCCTTGATTAAAGCTTTTCCAGCAATGCCCAACATTGGTTTTACCATTTTCCACCTAGCCTCTTTTTCCCTTGGGTTTCCGGAGCCCGAGGGTCATCTTATTTTAACCCCCCCCCCCCCCGGGCCAGTGCTCCTCTGAGTGTTGGTCCGAACCAGGCAGCCTGCGGGGCCACCTCGGGGAAACTTGAGGTTTGGTTTTACTCGTAGCTTGACCTATCCGAGCGTGCCCTGAGAAAGAGATATGTGCAGCTCCTATCGGGATTTGTCGGCACATTCGGGCGGTGTTGCTGGACTTGTTTTAACCTGTCGAATCATCTTGTTGTACCGAGATACCGAGTCTGATCGGTGTGTCTTGGGTGGAGGTCTATTCCTTCGTTGACCGTGAGAGCTTCTTATGGGCTAAGTTGGGACCCCCCTGCAGGGATTGATCTTTCGAAAGCCGTGCCCGCGGTTATGGGCGGATGGGAATTTGTTAATGTCCGGTTGTAGATGACTTGCACTAAACTTAATTAAAATGAATCAACCGTGTGTGTTACCGTGATGGCCCCTTCTCAGCGGAGTCCGGGAAGTGGACACGGTGTTGGAGTTATGCTTGGGCAGGATGTTCCTTTAGCTTCTCGCTCGTTCTTCGCCTTCTCTTCTCGCTCTCTTTTGCGTATAAGTTAGCCACCACATATGCTAGTCGCTTGCTGCAGCTCCACATATATTTTCCTTATCCATTCCCATGAGCTTAAATAGTTTTGATCGTGTGGGTGTGAGATTGCTGAGTCCCTGTGGCTCACAGATATTACAACTCCAGATGCAGGTCCAGGTGTTTCTTCTCCAGTTGACGATTACGAGCTCAAGTGGGAGTTCGACGAGGACTCTCAGCGATACTACGTATCTTTTCCGGATGATCAGTAGTGGTGCCTAGTTGGGGTTATCGATTCAGGACCTTGTCGCATGTTGGGTTCTTTTCTATTTTGGCGCCGTAGTCGGGCCATGAGTGTTTGTTTGATGGATGTTATTTATGTACTCTGATGTGACGTGGCGAGTGTAAGCCAACTATGTTATCTCCCCCTTTTATTATATATTACATGGGATGTTGTAATGATTTCCTGACTTGCGACATTGCTTTCAATGCGGTTATGCCTCTAAGTCGTGCCTCGACACGTGGGAGCTATAGCCGCATCGAGGGCGTTACATTATGGGATGTTAGTAGCAACATATGATTCAATTTTATGCAAAAACCCAGTGATGTTCTTTGAAAATTTTGAGTGAATCAACTTCTTTTCCACTCTGGTCCAACTTGAGGATTTGTACAGCAACTACTTCTTAAGTTGCTCCTTTACCCTTGAGCTTTCTCCTAATTGTAGTCCTTGATACTAAACCCCTAAGTCCAGGAGCATGCACCCATTGGATCATTTTTGGTTCATGAAGTGATGCCATTTGTCTCCTGTCGAGAATTGAGTTTTTGCAAAACTTGCACTAACAAGTTTCTGTATTTTGCCAACTAACCTCACCACCCTTTTATTCACCTAATGAGACCACCATCTAGAATTTTTGACCACTCCAAGACCTGCCTAGATGCCTCTGGCATTTTGTCAAACACCCTGTGGGCATGGACAGATTTGGCATGATTGTAAGTTTGTGTTGCGAACTTTCCCATCTGTCCAAACCAAGTTGTCAAGTAGCCTGCTAACGATCTCTAGCCCAAGCCTGTGGATTTGCATTAGCTCTCTAGCAGTTTTGGCCATCCTGGCATTTCGTCGAGCAGTCGCCGTGCACGCCCGGAGCGCGAGCAGAGCATGCATTTTGCACGTGCTCGCGCCCGAGCCAGCACGCCCCTGGATAAGCTTCCCCGAGCTCATCCTGATCCTTTCCCACTCACCACGTCGCGCCAAGAGCCCCGACCGCTTCCTCGCCCCCTGCAGCTTTGCCAGCAAGCTTCTTGGCGACACGCCTCCGGCCGCATCCGCCACCGCCATGGGCAGCACCGCCCAAACCACCACAGCGCGCCAGCTCGCCTCCTTCGATAGTGGAGCGTTCGTCGGTAGCTCCTAGAGCCGGCCAGCCACCGCCACGTCGCCCTGCAGTACAGTAGGGCGGTTCGCCGGCGAGCTTATCCACGGCCGCCACGAACCGACTTGGACGTGCTATAAAGGAAGGTCCCCGGACTCCTCCAAGCACCCAGGCAGCTTTACGCCGTCCTTCTCGCACCCCCTTAGTTGTCAATCGAAGCGAGGAGTTCGTCTTCAACCTCTCCGGTCAGCTCGGCCGCCGCCTCGTCCCGGTCAGTTCCGACGCACCAAGACCTCCCATGCCCTCCCAAACGCTACCGTCCGACTCCACTTGAACCAGCGGAGCTTCCTAGCCTCCCAGACACAGCTAGGAACCACCATGGCCGGAATCCCCAAATCCATCGAAGCCTCCCCTCCGCCATGGAGCTCGCCACCGGCCACTCCGTCCACCCCCGGCAACCCTACGACAACTGGAAGGACCGCCTAGGAGTGGCGGATCTATCCCTGCACTCGGATGCCCGCGAAGAACCTCCGTTCGCCGGCGATGATCGCCGGATGTCTCGCCTCTGCTCGGGCAGAGAAGGGGAGGGAGTGGGGACTAGTCAAACCTGACTAGTGGGCCCCCTGGACCCACTGTCAGTGACTCCCCGCACGGTCCATGCTGGATGAGTGGAGGCGTAAAACCTCAAGTACGTCTCCTCTGCGCGAAAGCGTAATCCCGTTTGAACCATTTTTCCTTTTCTATTTAAAAAAAACAGATTTTGACCAAATGTTTGACTGGCTATATCTTTTAAAATATAAGTTCAAATGAATTGATTCTTTTTCCCACCTCTCTCAAATTCTGTCTAGTTTATTTTTAGATTTATTTGGAAATTTTTCAGACATTTTTTTGTGCTGTTTTGAAATTGTGTGTTAATTCCAATATTTTCAAAATAGGATTTTGGAGAGAGGCAGAAAGCTTTCAAAAGTTTTGGAGAGCACCCCCACCTCTCCACACCTTGAAGGCAAGCATTCTGAACCCCAGCATAATATCTCTGGTGTGTTCGTTGACACGTTTATAACACCACCTCATTTCGGAGAACTTGTTATTTCATGTGATATGATCATATGCATGAATGCATATTAGTGATTTCCATGTTGTTGGAAGTGAACACACTTGTGATGATAATCATCCTCGTGTGCCTTGCATGCATGCCGGAAGGAATCCGGAAAAACCTCTGCCTTGGGTAGGCATGAGTTTGCCGCCGGTCTCCGTCGGGACGGTTATGTCTGGTATGGCTTAGCGAGGTATAGTGAGCGGTGATTCTGTTGGTTGAAATATTTTCATTATTCATGTCATGCAGGGAAATTTATAAACCTCCTGAGTCGACCATAGATCGAGTCTTGTTCTAGTAACCCCCATACTTCTTTCCTACTACCACTCGTCTCTACGACAAGTAGAGTACGGTTCAGTAATTTGTCAACCCCTTTCTAGCACACACCGTAGAGAGGGGCCGGGATGAGGGTACCACGGCCATGGATTAAAGCCAGACATCCGGTCGGGGGCATGGGTGTTTTCGGTTGTAGCCGAGGGGGTAGCTTCCCCAGTTTTGTGCGCGATATAAATTTTGTGATCCCATGCTAATCGAGGTTGTAGCCTCCCCACTTAGAGTTTTGCTTAACGAGTGTCGTGGGTGATTCCATACACCGGTGAGTTAAGCTGGTGTGTGCAAGTCAGGTGCGTTTTCATTTCAAAGACCGTAGACGGAATTAGTCCCAATGGACTAAAGGAATCCGTTACTCGTGGGTAAAGAGTACACCCTCTGCAGAGATTAATCCTATTCGAATAGCCGTGTCCATGGTTAAGGACTACCGTCTGGGATGGGTCAAGTGTCGGTCTTAGTGTCAGTCTTCGGAGGAGAAAACTGCTAATCCGGAACATGGATTGTGACTTGTGGCTTATGATGATTATGATATTATTTTTATTACGGACTAACCCCTTTATATCATTTGAAATAGTGACTATCCCTGGGGTGGTTTTACCTCCTGACTATTCACTATATTTAATTTCTTTTAAAGCCCTTTATGTGGTGTCGCTAAGACGCCCGACTATGGCCTTTATTTTAAAGCCCTTTATGTGGTGTCGCTAAGATGCCCGACTGTGGCCTTTCTTTTAAAGCCCTTTATTGGGTGTCGCTAAGACGCCCGACTGTGGCCTTTCTTTTAAATCCCTTTATGTGGTGTCGCTAAGACGCCCGACTGTGGCCTTTCTTTTAAAGCCCTTTATGTGGTGTCGCTACACTACTAGGAAAAGGCCTACTAATGGCACACCGGTTTTGCCTACTAATGGCGCACTAACGGTGCGCCATTACTAGCACGCCATTAGAATTTTTTACTAATGGTGCACCACTGGTGCGCCACCACTGGTGCGCCATTAGTATCTGGTATACTAATGGCGCACCTGCCAGTGCGCCATTAGTATGTAACACCATGCGCCATTAGTATGCCTCCCGGGGGGCCATATGTAACCATGTGCTTTGTCACACTAATGGCGCACTCTGCCACGATGCGCCATTAGTATCCTTTGGCATACTAATAGCGCACTCTGCCTTCACGCGCCATTAGTATTAATATTTGTTTGTTTGTTTTTGCTTTTCTGATTTTTGCACAGGTTACAAAATATATTATTGGACAGAATATAGACAGCAGCACACAGCAACATCAGATTCATCGAATACAATAGAAGATTAGTCTCCGAATACAATTCATCATATTATTCTCCAAATTCAAAAGACCGAACAAAGATAAAACAATACATGTCTTTAAGACCGCGAGTATCGAGTTTGTCTTCACATTACAAGTCGATATCGATCATCTAAACTACCATCACATAAAAGAGAGTTGTGGTCATCACGATGAGCATCATCGCGATCAAACTGGTCCTCATCCGGTTCCTCCAACGCTCCCTCCTCTCTCCCGCTAGATAGCGGGCATATCTAGATTCGGCCTCTGCCCTAGTGGTGTACCCTTTGTAACTGTTACCGCTGAAACGGTGAACCTGTCTCCGACACTCCTCCCAGTCATCGTAGACTCCGGGAACCTTACCCTTGTACATGACATACGATGGCATCTCTATGCACAAGAGAAACAACAAACAATACATAAGCAATATGTAAGTATGCAACAAAAGGATCGAAAGAGAAAAGCAAGACATTAATAGCATGATTCATGGTCCTACTAATAAATAGCATCGATTACATCTAAGTTGAACGACTGTCCAAACAAAAGAGACATACGAATTCATTAAAGTTTAATTACAACATGAGCAAATCAATGTTTCAGAACTACACATCACTACTTTCGACTCGACTCATCGGACATGAGCGTGGATGAAGCCGCCGTCTGTCGTGATGGTCATGAAATCGCGGTCGTTGTCACCCTGCATTTGTAGCATTTCATCTATCTCACTGTTGGACAGTTGATATCTGACGAAGAACTGCCCCAAGGTATGAAGGACATCTTGATGGATGATGTCCGCGAACTCCGACTGGATGCGAAAGAATTCTTCTCTGATGTCCGCCTCCTGGACTACCGACAAGCTCGCGGCCCAATCTTTGAGATTATCTGGTAGCAGAAGTTGATGATGGTCCCTTACGATCGCCCGCATGTGATGGAGGGCATAGTAGGCATCCTTCTGACCGCCAGGCGGCTTCTTGACACAGCAGAACTTCGTATTGTGTGAGAACATGTGCTTGCCGTACTTACAAACTGCCCTGGTGAAGGTGCCTGCAGATTTGGCATAGCCGGGGAGAACATCATCAAGAACTTTCTTGACATTTGTGTAGTCTATCTTGGAGTTACAGTTCGGGTCGAAATACGTGGCCATGGAATATTTCGGGCTTAAGAGGATGAGTGTGCAATGTGTGTCACTGCACAGAGCACGGAATGTTAGAAAAAAAAGAACGATCAAAATCTAAGAAATCATATGTTACGGGGCGGTTAAGGGATGACTTACTCGGGAAAGTAAGCCACAAGGAAGTTATCCTTATCTGGGTTTGCCAGAATGACGCCTTCGAGGTGTGAACTCGCAACTTGGCGGTCCCCAGCGTTGTTCAAGTGCTTGGCATGCATGTAGAAGGGGTCGACTATCATGATGTCCAGGGTCTTGTCTCTAATGATTCGCATCTCCATACTCAGTGAAAACAGCCGAACGAAGGTGTAGTGCAGCGGATGAAGGTTAAACATAGCAAAGATGTCATCAAACCGCAGGATGATCGTACCCCCGATGTCGCCATCCGCAAAGCCCTTTCCCTCTGGCACCTTGGCCACGAAAACCGGGTATGCCACATCATTCTCTCTTAGACGTCGCTTCTCCAAAGAAAGAACACTGTCGTGCAGACTCCGCATAGCACCGGTTGCAGCATTCAGCATATTTGGCGGTAGCATCGCCCTACCTGCCACATGCACCCTCATCGAGATATCCTTAGGTGAAGGTGGCCCGCCCTGAGCACGGATCGAACTCGGTGCCGACTGGCTCGCACCGGCGCCCTTGTTAGTCTTTCATTTCCGTCCCTTCTTCTTGATCTCCTGTAATGGGACCGAGTTCTGCTCACAGACCGCTTTCTTGAGCGTGTTGGGGCTGATAATATTTTGCACCTCAGCTATTTGAGGCTCGGTGAAGGCGGGAGCTGGAGGCGTCTCTTGAGAACTTAACGGCAGACGACGCCTATTGCAATTGGATTTCTCCGTCGTACCAGCTAGATTGCGGTTGTCTTGGTTGGGTTCTTGAGAAAGAGGCCCGCAGAACTCGTCAGCGTACCCATGTTCGGCAAAGTACTTATCGACTTTGGTAAATGTACCGTCGTCGTTGTCGTCGTCGTCCGGATCCTGTGCCATAGGGCTGTCCGGATCCTGTGCCATGGCCATCATAGGGATGTCCGGCAGGTCCGGTAGCGTTGCGGCGTTCTTGCCATGGCTTGGCGCCGGCACGACTGGCGGTCTTGTCTGTTGGGTGGTGTCCCCCGCCCCCAAACGAATCTGGCTCTTCGGCCAAAGCAGCGGCCAGTTTACGCAGGCGTTGAGGGTCATCTCATCTTCTTCGTCGGCCCCAGCGGGTCGAACCGGAGGTAACAGCTCGTCGCAGCCTGGCAGCACCCGAACCACCTCAACCCTATACACTGTGGGTGGCATCGGATTACCGTGGAACATGCGGTTGCCCGGTTGAACAATTCTGCACTTGGCGACATCGACCAACTCGGCGCCCACGAAGTGCAGAAGAGTGCAAGGAACGTCGGCGGTGCCCTGCGAAAACATGTACAGGGCGTTAGGGATGCCCAGTCAAAGGCAAGGAGATGAAGTCATCGGCCGAGAGGCTTAGTTTCCGTGATGCCGTCGAGCTCGGCTAATGTCGAGGCACCGCCAACGGCGGGCATGCAACTGATGGAGGGGGAGCTTGCTGGCGAGGTGCCGGCCGGCGTACACTCGGGTGCATTAAGCTCCAATGCCCGTGCCGGCGCCGGAGACACGAATACCGCCTCCGCCGGAGACACCAATGGCGCCGCCTGCGCGTAGTGCGAGTTGCTGGACGTGAAGCTGGGAACCGAGGGAGGCCCCTGTTGGCCGCCCGCAATCCACGTCGTCAACCCATGAATCAACATAGGCACCATGGCGTTGAGCTTCATTCCCAGTTGTTGTTCTACTTGCTCTTGGACAAGCTCAGGAATCCGCGCCACTTGTGCCTTGAGTGCTTCAACCTCGCGCGTCTGGCTTTCCGAGCTGGCCTTTTTCTCCTTCCGCACACCAGCGGTATAGTATGACCCCCATTTTGTGGACAAGCCTTTGCCGGCCACACGACCAGCTGACGTCGGCTTAGTGAGCTTATCCTTGCTTTTCATTATGTTCAACGCCCTATTTAAAGGGCTGTCGAAAGGGGAGCTCTGAGACGACCCCGCGCTACTGCTTTCAGTTTCCTGCGAAAGGAACATGAACCATTTAGAAATATTGGGGATTAGTTAGAGTGCAACCATATGGAGCTAATTACGCGGGGGTGTATTCCTTACCAGAACAAGCTCAAGCGCCTTGGTCTTCGGATCCGTGGTAAGCTCCTTTGTTATCGGGTCCTCCTTGTACCGGGCCCTGATATAGTTCCTGGTCTGCTTGTTACTGCTGTATTTCTCGAAGCGGGGCGGTAGGCCTTGCTCGGCACGCTCCGCGTCCTCCTTGTCCCATATAGGCTCCGCCACTCTGTAACCGCCGGGACCGAGTTTGTGTTCCCCTAAGTTCAACTCCCGCATTTTTCCCCCACTGACTTGATTCGGTGGTTGCACTGCTCTCGCACTTTATCTTGAACTCCTTGTAGTCATCTTCGCTCATCAAAGGATATTTCGCCTTGATCTTCTGATAACTATCACCTTTATCAATCATTCTCTTCGCCGCGCTTCTCCAAGTAGACAGGGCCGTGCTCGTCTTCGTGAGGGCGGCACTGTTCACTTTATTCCCTGAGAGGCGTGTGTTTTCAAATTCGGCGGGGAACTTGTATCGTTCGTGCAGCTTCGTGAAGAGGAGGTTGCGCAAATTCCCTCGGTCCTTATGCCTAAGGTTCTCGGTGTTGATCGAGATGGTGCTCCGGAGAATGCACCCGAGCTGAACCGAGTACCCCTTGACTATATGTTTGGGCTCCGTTGGATTCCCGTCGGAGTCCACTTGAGTGAATTCCTCCTTGAGGGTGCGGAGCGCATTCGTGCGCCGGTCCTTCCTTTGCTTCTTCGGTTGGCTGCCATCTATGTGTGCGCCTCCATCATCAGTGGTGGCATCCTCGGCGGCACCATCAGTGATGTCATCCCCGACGCCACTAGGGGTTGTGTAATCAGGATCGGTGTCTTCCACGGCGTCCTCATAGCAGTGAGGTTGTTCCTCCATCTCCTGGGACAGCTCCCAGAATTGCTTGCCGCCCGAACCACCGGCCTCATTGTTGTGGGCCATGTTTCGCTCTAAATAGGAAAAAAGTTTGGTCAAAAAGTTGGTTATTGTCAAGGAACAAGATCATGGTCTCATCATTTAGGGTTTGTCGACACCGAGGCACCCTAAAAGCCTAGGCTTTCATCATTTAGGGTTTGTCGACGCTGAGGCACCCTAGGTTGGGCCTAATCACTTGGCACTAATCACTTGGCTCTATTGCCACCTATGGTTTAATGCAGCAAGAATGGCGGGGCATTTGATCCTATTTAACTAAGTACTAAGATACCCCGGTCCATGCATTAGTCGCAAGTACCCCATATGTCCTATTTTTAGCAAAGTCATGCTAAAATTTCAGCATGACCTTTGCTGAAAATAGGACATATGGAGTACCCGAATTTGCCGGAATGGAAGTTAATAAACATTCCGGCAAACTCAAGGGCCTCTCGGGGTACCTGCAATTTCATCACGACATGATGGTCGGAGACAAAACCCAGCAAACTAGCAAGATGATCATCATCTTTGCAAGATAGTAGCTCAAGTTTTTGACAGTAGCCTCTGAAGAAAACAGCATTGCAACATTCAAGTTCACAGGATAAAAAAATCATCCACATTCACCAACCCACATGATGTTAAAACCCACATGAGCTGTAAACAGACTTAAAAAACCCAGATGATTTTATAACTGTATACACTGAACATGATGATACCAAATGGCAAGGAAAATTGTATCACTCTAGATTAGTGTAGCCACTATCTAACAAAACCAGAATGTTAACAAAATTACACCATGATGATACCAAATTCTTGTAGCAGTACAGTGAGTTCACAGGATAAAAAAATCATCCACATTCACCAACCCAAACTGGTGGAGATAAAGCAAACCAGAACCTCCCAGGTTTCTGCCATTTTATTTTTCCCACCGTATATGTTTTTTGGATTCATGTCATGGTACTTGCTGTCAAACCAAGTATTTTCTTTCTACATAATTTTCAGAACCGGTTTAACCACCGCAGGATAAAACAATGCATCCAAGACTGGGCTTAGACTAATATCCTCATACCATAATCTGACATCAAGAAAATATTATAAGAACAGTGAAAATGTATGTTCACTGCAAATGAATATGGACCAAATGAATATGGACCAAGTATCCTCTAAAATGCATCTAAATGCAAGCTCAGAGATTTGAACATTTGGAAAACCCTAGCTACTTAATTCTCCAACCCCCTTTCCTTGTCCAAATTTCTCCAACCCCCAACCCTAGAACACATCAGAAGGAAATAAAGAGCGGCAAGAGGGGGAAGCAGCTCAGGTGCTCACTTGGGAGGTCGAGAGCGACTCGGGGCAGTCGGAGCTAGTCGAGGCGGCGCGAATTCAGCGTCGAGCGGTGGCGCTCCTCCTGGGCAGGCTGCACGGTCGAGGGCGTCGAGCGGTGGCGGTCCTCCTGGGCGTCCGAGCTCGTCCGGGTCCTCGTAGTTGAAGAGGACGACGGCGGCGGTCCTTATGGGCAGGCCGAGCGGTGTTGGACGGCGAGCACGTCGAGGGCGCAGGCGGGGCCGCGGGGGGAGGGGGCGCTTGGGCGGGAGGACGTCGAGGGAGGCGGCGCTCGTCTCAGGAATGGTGAGGGAGGCGGCGAGGGAGGCGGCGCTGGGCTTGGGGACGGCGAAGGAGGCGAGGGGGCCGGCGAGGGGGGCGGCGAACACGGGGGGCAGCGGGTGAGATCAATGAGACAGGGGAGAGATTAGAGAGCTTGGGGATTTAGTGTGGGGGGGAGCTTTCTAATGGCGCACCACCCCCTCATGCGCCAGAAGTACGACTATTCTAATGGCGCACCACCCCACGATGCGCCATTAGAATTTTGTTTTAATCTAGCCCACTAGCCCTATCTACAACCTAGCCCTATCTACAAAAGAACCCACCCACTAGGCCGACTGGTCAGCATGAAGCACACACACCAGGAGGTCTTGGGTTCGATTCCTAGGCTCCCCAATATTTTTTAATGCATTTTAAATGTTGTTTTTATATTTATTTGTGTTTACATATGTTCAAACTTGTTTAAATCATAATAGTAATTTGAAAAGTGCCCATGAAATTTGAGTGTCCTCATGATTTCAAAAAGTGTCTATGAAATTTAAAAATATTCATGATATCAAAAAGTGCCCTTCTTCTGTGGAACGGACGTCCTTTAGGTAGGGTGGTCCTTCTTCTTCTTGTGGTGTGTGCTGCTACTTCATCATCGTCGTCATGTTCGATCTTTGGGTCGCCGTACTTGTCGAAGTCTTGCTCATTGGCTACTCCATCCATTCCGATGATCTTCCTTTTGCCTCTCCTCACGACAACACGACTGGGCTTTGGCGGGTCGGTAATGAAGAAGCATTGGTCCACTTGGGAAGCCAGTACCCATGGCTCATTTTTCGTGGTGACGTTTGCGCCCGCGGTCTTGGATTTGGCTTCGGGTATAACCATGGTGGTGAAATATCGGTCTTCTTTTAGGACGCTCTTGGCCCATCTGACACGGAACATCGGCACCTTCTCTCCAGCGTAGCTCAGCTCCCAGATCTCCTCGATCCTTCCGTAGTATCTGTCCTTGTCCTTACCGGTGTAGGATTCCATCGTTACCCCGGAGTTCTGATAACCATCGCTCTTCATGTCCTTGTCCTCGATGTAGAATGTGTAGCCGTTGATACCGTACGCCTCATAGGTCATCAGGTTGTGCTCGGCGCCCTGTGACAAGGCGAATATGAGTTGTTCTTCCGCGGAAGAATCCTCATGTAAAGGGTACGACAGAAGCTTCTGCTTGAACCAACGCGTGAAACATGAGTTGTGCTCTTTGAGTATATCTCCGTCTGTCCTCTGTTGGCCTCGGTCATTGTACGTCTCCTCAATAAAGGTTTTGTGCTCTACCACCCAAGGATCGACCACGTCTATGTGTTATAGCGCGACTAGGTTTGCTCTTTCAAAGTTAGCGAGTCGACCCTCGAAGTCGACATGCATTTCGCAGCGACCCTCACGGTGACCCCATCCAGTGAGCCTACCGAGGTGCCTGTTGACAGGCAGACCAACGGGGTTCTCGATGCCTAGATAATTCGTGCAGTAGGAGATGCACTCTTCAGTCAGAAAGCCCCTGGCTATACTTCCCTCTGGACGTGACATGTTCCGAACGTATCCTTTGATGACACCATTCATCCTTTCGAACGGCATCATGCTGTGCAGGAACGTCGGCCCGAGTTGGATGATATCCTCCATGATATGGACCAGCAGATGCACCATAACGTCGAAGAATGCGGGCGGGAAGTACATCTCAAGCTCGCATAGTATCACCATGATCTCTTCATGTAGCCTTCTGAGTTGCCTCACGCCAATCGACTTCCGAGAGATGACGTCGAAAAAGATGCATAGGCCAAATAGCGTTTAACGGACGTGCGCGTCCATGATCCCACGGATTGCAACTCGAAGTATCTGCGTCATCAGCACGTGATAGTCGTGAGACTTCATCCCGTTAAACTTCTGCTTCGCTGGGTCTAGGTATCTGCTTATCTTCCCAGCGTAACCGTAAGGAAGTTTTACTCCTAGGAGGCAGGTGAAAAACTGCTCGATCTCCTACTAACTTAGAGTGAAGCATGCGGGAGGGTAGTCATTTCTGGTATTCTTGGCCTTTTTGCCTTGGCGACGACTTTCTGTGTCCTGCTTCGCCTCATCATCATCATCATCATCATCATCATTAGCGTGAAGCTCCTGCCTGATGCCCATTGATTTCAAGTCTGCCCTTGCTTTCGGCCCATCTTTGGTCCTCTCTGGCATGTGGAGCAGGGTACCAAGCAGACTCTCGCACACGTTCTTCGTGATATGCATGACATCAAGGCTGTGAGGCACACGGTGGAGCTTCCAGTACGGCAAGTCCCAGAAAATAGACCTCGTTTTCCATACCTTCAGCAGCGGCTCTGGCGCCTTTCGCCTCTTTCCTGGCTCTGGCGCCTTTTGCTTCTTTCCCGGCAGTGGTTAGTCTTTCCAATTTTTCAACAACTCGTCTATTTCCTCGCCGCTCCTCGTACACGGGCATTTTCGGGGTTCGGTTTCACCATCGAACAGATCCTTGCGTTTCCTCCACGGGTCATCGTCGCGAAGCCACCTCCGATGTCCCATGAACACGGTTTTCGAAGACCCGGGATCTCTATCTAGCTGGCGATACGTTGTGTCATCCATGCACCTTACGCATCCAGAAAATCCGTGGACTACCTGCCCCGCGAGATATCCGTAACCAAGATAGTCGTGCACCGTCGTGAGCAGTGCGGCTCTCATAGGGAAATATTCTTTCTCTGCGGCGTCCCACGTATTGGCTGGCGTTTTCCACAGCGTGTCTAGCTCCTCCTTCAGCAGCCCCAGATACAGATTGATGTCGTTCCCTGGTTGTTTCGGCCCTTCAATTAGCATACTCATGTGAATGTACTTCCTCTTCATGCACAACCAGGGGGGGAAGGTTGTACATCCACACAAACACAGGCCAGGTGCTATGTGTGCTTCTCTGGCTGCCAAACGGATTGACTCCATCGGTGCTCGCGCCCAGCACGATGTTCCTTGGATCCTTCCCAAATTCTGGGTATTCGAAGTTCAACGCTTGCCACTGGCTCGCATCCTTAGGGTGACTCAGCATCTTGTCTTTTTATTTATCTCCGGATCATTTCCGTCATCTTCCCGCTTCTTCTCCTCCCTATCTGCGTGCCATAGCAGGAGCTTTGCTACCTTAGGGTCCGTGAAATACCGCTGCAGACGAGGAGTGATCGGAAAGTACCACACCGATTTTCGAGGAGCTTTCTTCCTCTTCTTGTATCGAGTGACGCCGCACACCGGACATATGGTAGACTCCGCGTGCTCGTCCCGATAAATGATGCAATTGTTCATGCACACATGGTATTTCACGTGCGGTAAATCCAAAGGACACACGATTTTCTTCGCCTCCTCGAAACTGGTCGGGCACTTGTTCCCCTTGGGAAGACGTTCGTGCCAGAATGACATGTTCTCGTCGAAGCATGCGTCGGTCATTTTGTGTTTTACCTTCATCTCCAGAGCCATGAGCGTTACTTTCAGGCGGGTATCCTCGGGCCTGCATCCTTCATACAATGGAGTAACCGCGTCTATCTCCAGTTGATCCAGCTTGGCTTTCTCTCGGGCGGCAGCTCTTGCGTTATCCGTCTGCTTGCGAAGCAGCTCTTGAATATGAGGGTCCTGCACCCAGCCTCCATCGTCGTCTGCTCCGGCATCTTCATCTTCATGATCATGCCCTTCGTCTTGATCTTCCTCATCATCATGTACGACATCTTCTACATGATGATTGTGTACATCATCACCGTCGTGATCATGTCCTGGAGATTCTTCGTCTTCTCGCCCGCCCTCGCCGCGGTGGTTGTCTTGTTGCCCTTCCTCATTTCTTGCCCGGCCCCCATGGACGACTTCATAGTCATCTTCATCACCTTGCCACCGATAGCCATCCATGAAACCATGCAAGAGCAGGTGGTCCCGCACCTGCCCAGAATCCGGGTCTGTAATAAGGCTCTTCAGCTTGCATCTTCGACACGGACATCTTATCTCCGTCTCGTTCTTTTGAAGCATCTCGGCCTTCACGGATCTCAAAAAACTATTCACGATGCCTTTGGTCATCGTGCGGACCATGGTCGCCTGCGGGGTAGAGCAAAACGATATTTTAGAACCAAGAAAAAATTTGGCTTGACCTTCCCTAAAAATAGGACCAAAAAGAATGCATAGTGCCAAAATTCTCGCCAAAACAGAAATGAATCAACATTCCGGCAAAATATTGGCAAACACAAACATATATGCAACACCACAAACACAAGCAACACCACAAACATACATAGATCTAGCTAGGCCACAAAAAGTGCATGTGCACGTTGTTGGAGCGAGTTAGGGAGAAAAAAAGTAGATCTACATCATGAAGATAGCTTTCCCCTTACATACCTATCAAAAAAAGGTGATTTCACCACTTAATTTTGATAAATCTATGGTGGAAATGAGGTGAGGAGGAGGAGGCAGCCGAGACAAGCTTGGAGGAGGAGGTGGAGAGAATGAAGTGGGGAAAGTGAGTGGGTAGGTGGGCTGTCCAAAACATCTTGTTCGTCTCAGGTTACTAATGGCGCACCACCACAAAATGCGCCATTAGAAACCCTGGTTACTAATGGCGCACCGGCAGGTGGTGCGCCATTAGTACTTTTTGCAGAAAAGTAAAAAAAACATATGTATACTAATGGCACACTGTGGTAAAGTGCGCCATTACTACTTTAAACTAGTAATGGCGCACTTTGGCATAGTGCGCCATTAGTAGGTTTGCAAAAAAGTAATAAAAATATATATATACTAATGGCGCATTGTATTGGTCGTGCGCCATTACTAGTTCCAACTAGTAATGGTGCACTTTGACGTCCATGCGCCATTAGTTTGTATGGAAAAATGGGGAAAAAATCAATAGTAGTGGCGCACTGTGAGCACAGTGCGCCATTAGTGTCTTCCACACTAATGGCGCACGAGCAACCGGTGCGCCATTAGTATATAGTAGTGGTGCACTGCTTGCCTGGTGCGCCATTAGAATCAGTCCTATCTATAGCCCTTTTCCTAGTAGTGCTAAGGCGCCCGACTGTGGCCTTTCTTTTAAAGCCCTTTATGTGGTGTCGCTAAGACGCCTGACTGTGGCCTTTCTTTTAAAGCCCTTTATGTGGTGTCGCTAAGACGCCCGACTGTGGCCTTTCTTTTAAAGCCCTTTATGTGGTGTCGGTAAGACGCCCAACTGTGGCATGCTTGTTATTTATTTAAATACTACTATGTTATTGCATATTCATAAATAACATGCTTGCATTGCATCAGAGTTTTTATTATCTTTTGTGACTGGCGTCATGAGCATAAAATATTTTTAGAACCATCGTTGTTATATTATACCCGTGTTCATAATGTTTGCGAGTACATTCAAAGTACTCACTGGCTTGTCTGTGGCTATTGTCTTGGCCAGATTTCTTGCGCGGAGAGGAACGACCGTGATGACAACCCCGGAACCTAAGCAACGGTGATAGCAGCCTCGCGAAGATAGGAGTTAACTTGGTCAGCTGTTCCCATGGGAAATGGAGTCCCATAGACGCTGATGATTCACAGACCGCTTCCGCCATCAACCACTAGAAACCATTTGTTGTACTCACAGGCCAGAATGGTCTTGTACTACATGTGTTGTATTTTGCTTGGAATTTCTGTATCAAGCTAGTGCCTCATCAGCTAACAATTATCCTGGGGCTGGTGAGCACAACGACCATTTTCTGGAATTTAATACCCGGAAAACCGGTCGTGACACAGGACGAGGGCCGACGGGGGCGGATACCAAAACCAACACACTAAATAATAAGAAGCAGTAATAAAAGAAATAAAATTATAAAAGTATCTATACAAACATACAAGAATTTTTTCCTTTCAGAAAGAAGATAAGAACAAGAGGCTCACCACGGTGGTGCCGGCGACAAGATCGGCGCGGGCGATCGACGGCGGTGAAGACGGGGACGGGACGTGATGGACCACTAAACCTAGACAAATATTGAGGAAAATGGAGCTTGGAGGTCGAGCTTGGAGAGGAGAAAGCTTAAGTAGTGTGGCTTGGGCATTCCATCGAACACCTGGTGTGCATAGGAGGTGATCTAGAGCACCACAAAGCTCCCCCTCACCGGCCAGGAAAAATAGAGCAGTGGGAGTGCTCTGCTCGCGGGCGAGTGGTTTAGATAGGCAAATCATTGGTCCCGGTTCGTGGCACGAACCGGGACTAAAGGTCACACTTTCGTACCGGTTCATGCCACGAACCGGGTCCAATGGAGGTGGGACAGGAGCAAGGACAATTGGTCCCGGTTCGTCCGACCAACCGGGACCAAAGGTCCCAGACGAACCTGGCCCAATGCCCCCACGAGGCCCGGCAGGCCCCTGTCCTCACGAACCGGGACCAATGGGCCCATGGGTACCGGTTCGTGATTGAACAGGGACTAATGGGCACACCTGACCCAAACGTATGCCATGTTTTGTACTAGTGGGGCTATGGAGATGCCCATTAATAGATATCAATGTGAGTGAGTAGGGATTGCCATGCAACGGATGCACTAGAGCTATAAGTGTATGAAAGCTCATCAAAAGGAGCTAATTGGGTGTGCATCCAACTTGCTTGCTCACGAAGACCTAGGGCAATTTGAGGAAGCCCATCGTTGGAATATACAAGCCAAGTTGTATAATGAAAAATACCCACTAATATATGAAGGTGACAACATAGGAGACTCTCTATAATGAAGATCATGGTGCTACTTTGAAGCACAAGTGTGGTAAAGGATAGTAACATCGCTACTAGGAAAAGGCCTTCTAGTGGTGCACCTGTTTTGCCTACTAATGGCGCATTACAGGTGCGCCACTAGCACCACGCCATTAGAATTTTTTACTAATGGTGCACCACAGGTGCGCCATTAGTATACCAGATACTAATGGCGCACCAGTATAGCCCACAGTGCGCCATTACTATCTGACTTAGTAATGGCGCACCACATAGAAGTGCGCCATTACTAACAATTTTGTTTCAAATATTTTTTCAGGTTTTTTTTCAAATTCTTTGTTTCAATTATTTTTTCAAATTTTTTATTCGTTTTTTTCTTAATCTCGGGTCACTATGGCTTAATCTCAGGTCAATATGCTTAATCTCAAGTCAAATCGGACTAAGTGGTCAAACTTCCTGGAAGGTCACCCAGCCTCATACTACTCCAGCCCGAGCACGCTTAACTTCACAGTTCTATCCAACCCCAGCACCACCTCACTTAACAGGCACTTGTTGATATATCTATCATATCAATCCTATTATACCTTGTTGATGTCTAGGACTTTATTCATGTTCATGAGTATGATGAAATTTTGAAAAACATTTCGAACTTCCCGGTCATATTACGTATCATTTTTTGAAAAAACAATCCAAAAAAAATTCAAAACCAATTTTTTTTCTGTTACTAGTGGCGCACCTAGCAAATGGTGCGCCACTAGTAAGTTTGAAGTTTTTTGAATTTTTTTGCCTCTAGATCTTGAAAGCCCCGTAACTTTTTTCTGTTAGGTTTTTGAGAATTTTGAAAATGCTTAAATTCGGATATAACTTCTCGAGTAGATGATTTTTCATATAAAAAACTTTTTAATCCGAGTTCGTATGCAACCAGCCATGGGAGGCGGGAACAGGCGGAGCCGACGGGATGGTTTGGTTTGGGCGGCTGGAGTAACAAGAAGACAAGAGATAGAAGATACACGATAGATGTTGGATGTCAATCCAACGGCTGTTAGGCAGAATAATTTGTTGACTGGCTAGTAAGTCGACACCACCTTGGATAGGCTATTTCCTCACGGGTCCCAAATATCAGAATCCAAATCTGTCATGGTCATGCAGCCTTTCCTATGAAAATTTACAACCCATTTGATGTGCTATTTCGAAATAAGTTTGTGGGTGCTAGTGGGGGCTAATCACTTGGCTTCTGTAATGCACAGTGAGCTCAAGCAGCCAGCGAGAGTGATGTTATTTCCGTTGGTTGGGATTTGTTACAATATTTCACTCTAAATTAAATGAATTGCAAGCCATTTGCCTTGTTTCAAAGAAAATATGACAGCCACAGCCGAGTTGAAAAGGGAAAGAACATCTAACTCCAGCTTACAAACTATACAAAAGCACGAGGGTTAATTGTTCATCAGGTTTACACAAAACCCAGGTTGAAAAGGGCAACAACACGTAACTCCAGCACTGTTTTCGACAGTCACAGTCAAATGGATAGGCCAGGTCCATAGAATGAACATCCCGAGTCTTAAAATTTACTGGATTATGACCACAATATGTTGTAAATAGAAATCCGACACGTTCTGAAGCTCTTTTGCCCACTAGAAACTCCTTTTTTTGCTCTTTGACATACCCATCCGTCAAAACCATGCTGCTGATAAACTTAAGCCTGATGGACAATAGTAACTTCACATTCAGCAGGAAGAATGTGACAAATCTAGTGTTTGCGAATCCACCGATTGGTTATAACTTTATTACCCCATCCTGTTGCTTAAATAGACATGAATATTGAAACCAGTTATGGTCTAAAAAAAGAGTGTCATTTGGGTGCCCGTGAAGATTCAAAGCATTGCAGCAAGCCAGTAATCGTGTTCAGATCAAAACTAGTCATTTGGATATATAAGATCTTGATAGAATCCAGCACCATTGATAGGCCATCCATGGAGAAACTATTCATTGAGCATAGAACATAATATTGGTACAAAATGTGTACTCCAAGATGATATATAACTTATGCGCAGAAATTTAAAGTGCATCTTATTGTTACAAGTGTAGATGATAATATAAAGTACCTGAAGAACTATGGAGCGAAACACCATATTGAAATGAGCACAGAGATCATGTATTACACGAAGGTCTCCTGCTTAGGCGCAGAGAGGACGGTTATTTGCAATGGTGAAAAAGAGAATCAATGATCAACCTTTGAAGCGAAGGGGCATCTTGGATGATGAGCTGCCTTCCGTTAAAAGAATTTCCAATTCTTACAAGGTTAGGCAACTTCATTTGGAGACAACTGATTCTAACTGTGAAAACAAGCGCCAAGCACTCCAGGGCAGGGGAAACTTGAGTGGATGATGCTGTGCAATGAGGCCTACAATATACGAACCCGCACAAGTGAAAGTTTCTTGAGAAATGGGAGTTGAAGGTTTAGTACCAGATTGTCTGGTAGGTAGCACAACGCAAATGTGGCGGTGTGGAGAGAGGAGGAAAACCGCGAGATGGACATCGGTGCTGAGGGCACAAGTACCTAGCGTTCGGTATGTGGTAGGTGATTTCCACGGGAATAGTAGAACTCAAGCAGCTGAAGGTCTATGAATTCAGGGGATTTCAGCCAGGCGTCCACCGTGCAGGGCATGGTATGCTTGCTCAGGTAGCATGACGGGATGCAGAGGCTTTGAACGGAGCCCTGGTCGGAGGAGATGATGGCTCTGGGGATCTCAAAATCATTGAAGAGAGATAGCTGACGAGAGTCGAGATTAAGGGGCACGGCGCAGCATAGAGGGCGCGACCGAATTGAGAGGACTTGGGTGTGGCAGCATTCCTTGGTCGGGAGAAGCGATATGATCTCCCCAAAGATGGTGTCCGGGAAATTGCTGATGTGGTCCAACCAAGATTCTACGGGTTCCTGCGATCTGGTTGGGGCGGGGTCGGCGCTTCTCCCCGCGCTGCCGGGTGCGGGATCTACAACAGGCGTCGCCACTGGTGAGAGCCTCATCTTCTTGGCGCTGGGGTCAGCCGACTCCATTTTCCTCGAGGGCATCGCGTCGCGCTCACGTATTTTAGCAGAGTAACTAATGATGAGCCTAGTTGTAGTGCGAGTGAAGAAGAAGGGGAGTTGGGGTTTTTCTGTACTTGTTTGGAAGAAGGGGATCTAGGCTTTTCTGTAGGAGTGAGGTGAGGAATTCGAGGGTACGAGTGGAGCGAGCTAACGTGAGGTGGGTGGGAGTGAGGAGGAAGAAGAGCACCCAGGTTTTTTTGGGGGGTGGTGTGCTGGGTGTTGGTAGCGCCTCTCATTCAGTAAATATATGGGCTTTTGAATTGATTTTACTATTTACTAGGGTGGATGGGCTTTTTTGTCTTGGGCCCAGAGAAACAATTACTACTAGTATAGTGGAGACACTCTACAGCTACCCATAAAAACAATTACTACTAGTACAGTGGATACACTACCACTTCTGGCTCCTCCTAGGTCATCGAAACGTCTCCCTCTACTAAATGCCATTATACTTTTGTTCACCGACATGCGGGTGATGCAGCACGCAGGCCCAAATGCCATCCACCAAATTAGAAGGCAGTATGCAGGCGGAGAGTCACCCCGGTCGTAGCATGGCAGTAACGAGCCGTCGTATCACAAAACCGCACCTCCCCGTAGTCTTGACGGATGAAGCAACCATCATTTCACTGTTGGCTGAATCCCCTTCTCCCTCAACGTCTTCAAGAAAGGTAACAGTCGCATCTGCCACTGTTCTTCTCTCCAAACGAAGGGAGGGTAAACGGATCCGTGATGTTGGTATATTTTCGTTCAGAGAAAAAAAAGAACTTTTGCAAAGAAGTAACCGATCCTCCCTCTCTTTTTTGTTTCATTGTCATTGCGATTGTGTTTTCCTTTCAGTGGTCTCCTAGTATGTATCAGTTTCATGATGTACCAAGGAGAACCAGGCAAAGATCTACCAATATTGGAGCAGGCGTGGGAGGCTGATCCCCACGAGACAGAGAGCTCCAAGAAGATGGAGGCAACCACCGAGCCGACCCAAGATACGCTCATGGCCACTACTGAGATGGTCAACACCCAGTTTGAGGTTACAACCCCCGTGGCACTGCAGGAGCAGTTTTCCTCCTTCGACGATGTGTCCCCCCCCCCCCCCCGTTGAGCTGCCGAAGGTGATTTTCTTCTTTGCCAATCTCGATTGTGGTTTATAATCTAAGTATGTGGTGATGAATAATGCAAAATCTTATTAGCTTCGATGCCATGCTATACATAGTGGTTTAAATAACTTGTGTTTCTTATACTGGAAAGTAATTCAGAATTAGTTTCTGTTTCAATTAGAGCCCTGATGCAGACAAGGATTGTGTGGTTGCACATGTCACTGGCTATGAGGCGGATGACCTGAATATACGCACAGGGAAAACAAAGTTCTTATGCTATTGGATCCTGGAAGCCATTTGCGCTTATACCAACGTTGAGTTGTATTCCAGCCTCACTATTGTCATGCGTGTTGTCCAGGGTGTACTGAAGCATAAGAAGTTCAAAGCTACTCCTTTGTTTGTGAGGCATACTGTTCTCGTCAAGCTTACGCAGGAAGATGACGTGGCATGCCTCCACAAACAAGTTTATGAGTGGCAAGTGAGGGAGTCCTGGATTAAGGGGTCCTCGGACAGCCGGACTATAAACATTGGCCGGACTGTTGGACTATGAAGATACAAGATTGAAGACTTCGTCCCATGTCCGGATGGGACTCTCGTTTGCGTCGAAGGCAAGCTTGGCAATTCAGATATGTAGATCTCCTTCTCTGTAACCGACTCTGTGTAACCCTAGCCCCCTCCGTTGTCTATATAAACCGGAGGGTTTAGTCCGTAGGACAACAACAATCATAATCATAGGCTAGCTTCTAGGGTTTAGCCTCTACGATCTTGTGGTAGATCAACTCTTGTAATACTCATATCATCAAGATCAATCAAGAAGGAAGTAGGGTATTACCTCCATCAAGAGGGCCCGAACCTGGGTAAAACATCGTGTCCCCTGCCTCCTGTTACCATTAGCCTTAGACGCACAGTTCGGGACCCCCTACCCGAGATCCGCCGGTTTTGACACCGACATTGGTGCTTTCATTGAAAGTTCCACTATGACGTCGAAAAAGGTTTGATGGCTCGCCTTGTTATCAAGGACAACATCACCTCTTGGGGATCCCTGGCTTTAGGCCAAACCCTCCGACTAGGCGACTTCGTCATGACTGCCCGTTCGACCGCCGCGCCGATGATGACTTCTCGGGTCATCAAAAACAGCCTCCACGTCAGCTCGGAGTACACCGAGCAGATGGATCCAATGGAACTCTCGTCCTTGAACGAGCTCTTGGATCGCATCCTCGCGTTGGGAGTCGCTACGGACTATGATTGGATTGGGCTTAAACTCGATCAAAGAGAGATTAACTCTCTGTCGGTCACCCATCAGATAGCGGTGGTGGTGGAGCAATGCAGCGATTCTTCCTCTATTTTGAGGATGAACTATGTCCGGATTCACGAGCTCTCCGAGCCGGATACCCGTTTGCGGGAGGACATGACCCGAACTCCGAACTTAGAATCGGACAGCAGGCCAGAAAAATTGGACAACATCCCGGAACCTAAACCGCCAAGTTCGGAAGTTCCTCTGCCCCTAGGTCTCAATCGGGTCAGGGTTCGGACATAAATCCACCCATCCACCCCGATACAAGCGATCTTTCCCACATTAGACAACAATCCCATGTGACAGTACATCACTTTTGGGCCAGATTCCTCCTTGTAATGAGCAAGGTCAAGGATTGTCGCGAGGAAGATGCAATCTCACTCTTTTGCAAAAATTGCACGGATAAGAGAATCCTCAACGCCATAAGTCGCCGTGATATATCACACTTTGCTGATTTGGCAGCCATAGTACAGAAGTACTGTGCGATGGAAAGCGCCTGGCAAACCCAAGCAAAATTCTGGGATCCTCCGGCTTTCACTAAATCCCTCGTCCAAACTAAAAGGGTGCACTCTCGCAAGTCAAACAATCCAATTACAAAGAAACCAAAGCCCACTGCAGGGCCTGGAACCATATTGGAGGGATGGCTCAATGGGCCATGCAAAATTCACACCACACCAGATACCTTACCAACACATAGCCTTAGAGCATGTCGGATACTTCGGCAGGTGGCCCAGAGCGGCGAGGAACTCCTTATTAACGATACCGCAGAGCATCATCCCACACAAAAAAATAGTACAATATTGACAGTCTTCGAGACTTTCGCCTCAAATAACAGGCGCAAGAGAGCACTCCGTGGCCTCGCCGAAGTCTGCCATGTGGCAGCAATAAATCCATGGAACGACACAGCCATAACCTTCAATGCCAGTGACGAACCTCAAGTCCCAACAGTCCGAGCACCAGCCGCTTTGGTCCTTAGTCCAATTGTGGATGGCTTCCGGCTTACTAATGTACTCATGGACGGTGGCACGACCTTCAGAGGAATTATCTATGAGGAAACTCTCAACAAAATGGAAATAGATAAGAGCCGCATTGAGCAAAGCAGCATGACCTTCAGAGGAATTATCCCTAGTCAGGAGGCATGATGTGCAGGAAAAATCACACTCGATGTGGTATTCGGCACGCTGGAGAATTACAGGTCTGAAGAAATAACATTCCAAGTGGCCCCGTTCAGTAGCGGATACCACTCCCTTTTAGGGCGGTATGCATTCGCAAGCTTCCAAGCTATACCCCATTGCGGGTACATGAAGCTCAAAATGCCCGGGCCCAACAGAATTATCACTCTAGCCAGTGATCTAGACGTAGCACTCCGCTCCGAAAATAAAACCGCCGCCCTGGCGCTTGAGGCATTATCCGAAGCACTCGCGACGGAAGAACTAACTGCGCTGCACTCCAAATTGGACAGGGACGACGTGATACTCGACAAACGATCCAAGTCCACCTCTTTCAAACCAGCGGATGAAATGGTCAAATTCCAAGTCCACTCAACGGACTCTACAAAAACAACATCCATTGGGGCACAACTGAAGCCCACAATAGACGTCGCACTACGGGCGTTCTTGCGCGAGAATTGGGACATCTTCGCCTGGCACCCTTCGGACATGCCAGGTATCCCATGCAGGTTGGCTGAGCATAGCCTAAACATATTGAAGGGATACAAGCTGGTCAAGCAGACACTTCGGCGCTTTTCAGAACCTAAACGACAAGCCATGGGAGAGGAGCTAGCCAAGTTACTCGAAGACGGATTCATCAGAGAAATAAAACACCCGGACTGGCTAGCAAACCTAGTGATGGTACCAAAGAAGGACAAATCCTGGCGCCTACGTGTCGATTTCAAGGACCTCGATAAGGCTTGCCCGAAGGATCCCTTCCCTCTCCCCCGCATTGATCAGATCATCGACGCTACCGCAGGACACGACTCATTGTGCTTCCTCGATGCATACTCCAGATACCATCAAATCAAGATGGCGGAGTCCGATCAAGCCGCAACGGCATTCATCACTCCATGCGGCCCTTTCTCTTTCCACAGCATGCCTTTCGGGCTCAAAAACGCCGGTGCAACCTACCAATGCATGATGCAGACATGCCTAGAAAAACAAATCGGCAAAACAGTTGAGGCATACAAAGACGATGTGGTCATAAAGACCAGACACGTTGAATCTTTAATAGACGACTCGAGGCTCACGTTCCACAATCTCCGAACATATGACATCAAGCTCAATCCGGAAAAAATGCGTTTTCGGCGTTCCTGCCGGAAAGCTCTTGGGCTTCATCGTTTCCAATAGAGGAATTGAAGCAAACCCAGCTAAAATACGAGCTCTGTCACAATTGGCTACCCCAACAGACCTCAAGCAAATCCAGAACTTAAATGGATGCGTGGCTGCCTTAAGCTGCTTTATCTCCCGATTGGGAGAAAAGGCACTACCTCGTTATCGCCTTCTTCGGTGCACCGAACACTTTGAGTGGACGGATGCGGCTACGGCCGGACTGGAAGAAATAAAGGCCCTCTTGGCCAGTAACCCAATCTTGGCTGCACCGAACATTGGCGAACCCATGCTGTTATATATAGCTGCAACGCACCAAGTTGCACTAGTGCAGAACCGGGCTTTAGCGCCAGTTCGTAAGGGCCTTTAGTGCCGGTTCTACAACCGGCACTAAAGAGTGGATACTAAAGGCCCCCCTTTACTACCAATTCGGCACGAACCGGCGCTAAAGTGCCACCACGTGGCACGACCAGGCCCGGGTGCTGGTAGACCATTAGTATCGGTTGGTATCACCAACCGGTACTAAATGTTTGGGTGGGTGGTTTTATTTTTATTTTCCATTAATTTTGTGTTTTCCATTTAATTCTTTTTTGTTTACTGGTGTTTTACGATACTACAAATTGTACACGTTATGCATATATATAAATAGATTTTCTCGTACGTAGAACCGCATATATATAAATATATATCATCAAATGTCTCACAACCAACACCATTAATTATTCACACATACACATGTATATATATATATATACAATTTCTCCTACATGCTCCCTTGGTGCCTTCAGAGCACGATGACAAGTGGTTCATGGGGGCGGTAGCGGGTAATAGTATTCTCCTTTGGGATCTATGACCTGGTCGAGCCAAAATCCCACTATTCCTCTTAAAGTGCTAGTATGTGGTCCACTGGTAGGAGCTGCTCCCGCACCTCTCTGAACTGTTAAGAAGGAGATCAATATGCATGTGTATTAGTTGTGTGACTAGATATCAATAATGGTGTGAATAGTGTTCTGACAAACGTACCAAGTCTTGTCTTTGAGATCTGCTCCTTTCGGACGCCATCATGCGAATGTTCTCACAAACATAGAATGCACACAGATCATTCCCCTATGCCCGCTTCAGGGCCTTTACGAGAATGGAATTGAATCAGATAATGATTACTCTAGCATGATAATTAATTAATGGTACTGAAACAAGAATTAAAGATATGGTAGCTAGATATCTAGCTAGTACTACTTAATTACTTACCTTTGGTTGATACCAAAACAACTTTTTTGCCCATTTGCCTGGAGTCACCTTGATGAACTTTGCTCAAGCCCTGCCCGCCGGCAAAGAAAATTAATAAAGGGGTTATTAAATAGTTCATATCAGGAAATGACAAACTAAATAGGCCGAGATATAGTTAATAATGACTGAAATTACCTGTTGACTATCCCCTTCACGATGGTGTAGTCACTTTCTTGTTTAAGTAGTGACTCCAGTACTTCAACTGTTCCTTTGTCAACTTTAATGTCTAACAAGATCCAGTGGAAACTGCATGCGCACACGTTTGCATGTCTTAATTAAGCGGGCATGTGCATAACACTAATCAACTACCGTAAACCCTATACACTTAATTATTAACATCTAGCTAGCCAGTAAGCAAAAAACAGAATTTGTAGTACAAGACAGTGTGACTCACAGGAAGTTGTAAGGAAGTAGTATATCTTCGTTAGTATTGAGGTGCTTGAAGAACTCTAGCATGCTTTCCTCTAAACTTACTTGAGAAGTTGGAAGATTCCATGTGTACTCATTAATGGTATTTGGGTCAATGAACCCAATGCCATAGCATCCAGATTTTTTCATTTCAGACACCTTCATCCTGCATATAATACCACAGAAAAGAATATATAGTGAGGATAATTACATGTAATGGTTGATCAAAATGATCACTACAGCTAGCTTGAGACTTAAATTACAGAAAGAAATCACTTACAGACAATAGCAACTGATGATAGATTTGTCGAGTGCGTCTTGATTGTATAACTGAAATAGTTCTGAATACTCAACGGACAGAGCTTTCTCATGAAAGTAATGCTCCTCCTTGACATTCACCATGAGGGACTCTCGATTGGAAATCTTGGTAATGTTCATGTACCATAGATGCAATTCATACATTCTCGTTGGGAGGTTCTTGACCTTGTCTAACTCGACCAAAGGATGGCCCCATACATATTTCCGTTTTATTTCCTCCTCTCTAAGCGGAGACATGGGCTCAATTTCGAGGAGTTGTCCAACAATGATCTTGAGCATTTCAGCCTGCATTATATGCTGCTCCATTATTATTACATCGCCCAGCTGGGGAACGTTAACGGTTTGCCCACAATAATATTGGGTGCGTGTACTGCTCTCATTTTTTGTTGGCACAACAAACAGGGGGATCGATTGCGCCGCCTGTTCTCCCAGCTGCGGAATGGTTTTCCCACATTTTTTGCTAGCTGCTTGTTGGCTCGATCTCGAGCTCGCTCCCTTTTGTAGTCGTGCTCGATGTGCCTTCCTGATTTGGCACTCATAGTCTGAGTCAATAGGCTTGGGATCTGGTGGTCTAGCCATATGAATGAAGTGGTCAATCTTTTCCTCATGCACTTTCTCCCTTGGCAGCGGTGCCGGTTTTGGTCCAAAATGGGCGTCCACTTGAGCCCACACTATGGCTGCATTTTGCTCCTCGGTCATGTCGTAAGGCCTCTAAGGAAGAGGAGCGAGGCTTGGACCATATTTATATAGCTTGTCTCCGCCTGTACTTCCTATACTACCTCGACTTGTAACGCTACGCACCATAGATGTAGTGTATCTCTTCGGCGATTGCTGAGACGGTGGAGACAGTTGACGTGGCTGAGTTGGAGCAGGAGGAGTGGCTTGGCACTGTGCCGGACTTGAAGTAGGAGGTGTGGCCTGGCACGGTGTCGGACTTGAAACCGGAGGAGTGGCCTGACGCTGTGCCAGACTTGAAGCAGGAATTTGCTCACGCGTTTGTGGACTTGGAGGAGGTGGCGGACTTCGAGGAGGAGTCGGCTCACGCGTTTGTGGACTTGGAGGAGCGGGAGTCTGCTGACTCGGTGGAGGACTTCGAGGAGGAGTCGACAAACATGGTGTTGGTGGACTTCGAAAGATGATGCAATCCTTTCTCCATAGGATGATACGATGTATGGCCTCTCCTAGTGTGCGCTCATAGTCACCTCCAGGAATGCCAAGCTGTAGCCCCGAATATGGGTCCACCACTTCATCAACCTAGACACGAGCATAGCCCACTAGAATCGGGGTGCCATAGAAAAGGTTGCTTCGGGGGTAACTGTAAAAGCAACGGCGTCCGCCACCTTCATGGATATGTTCTTCATTTTGGAGTGTAGCTCATAGTTAGTGTTCTCTATGATGTCATCCACAGGGTATGTATCCAGCAGTGTGTCGCCCGGAGCGGAACCAACGCTGCTTCTAGGCATGGATGGGATGGTGCTATCCAATGCTGGACGATCATCCGCTTGCTGCTGCCGCTGCAGAGACCCTCTTTCCTGGCTAATTGAGTCGATCTGCTGCTGCTGCTACTAGAATTTGAGTGCCAAGTCCGCGTGCCTTGCTTCTAGGCCTTGAAGGCGTTCTGCGTCCTGCTTCCTCTGCTCCTCCTCCAGCTTCCTCTTCTTCTCCTCCTCCATCTTCTTTCTTGCACGGGTCCTATAGTCATCGTTCCATTCCAAAAAGCCCTCATTGAGGGAGTCCTGGATTAGGGGGTATCCAGATAGCCGGACTGTGTACAACGTCCGGACTATTGAAGTGTGAAGATACAAGACTCAAGACTTTGTCCCGTGTCCGGATGGGACTTTCCTTGGCGTGGAAGGCAAGCTTGGCGATCCGGATATTATGTTTCCTTCCTAGTAACCGACTCCATGTAAACCCTAGCCCTCTCCGGTGTCTATATAAACTGGAGAGGTTGGTCCTTGGAAGGCCGATCACAATTACATTCATACCATCATAGGCTAGCTCCTAGGGTTTAGCCTCTATGATCTCATGGTAGATCTACTCTTGTACTACCCATATCATCAATATTAATCAAGCAGGAAGTAGGGTTTTACCTCCATCGAGAGGGCCCGAACCTGGGTAAACACCTGTGTCCCTTACTTCTTGTTACCATCAGCCTTGACGCACAGATCGGGACCCCCTACCCGAGATCCGCCGGTTTTGACACCGACATTGGTGCTTTCATTGAGAGTCCCTCTATGATGTCGCCGTCAGGCTCGATGGGTCCTTCAATCATCATTAACGACGCGGACAGGGTGAGACTTTCCTCCCCGGACAGAACTTCCTATTCGGCGGCTCCGCGCTGCGGGCCAATTCGCTCGGCCACTTGGAGCAAATCGATAGCTATGCCCCGACCATCAAATAAGGTTCAGAAACTTGAACTACACAGCAGATATCCGTGGAGACTTGATCTTCGACGGATTCGGGCCAGCGCCAGAAGCGCTGAACAGTCGCGATGAGCACGGCTTAGACCTGCTGTCAGACATCGCTCGGGATATCGTCCTGGCAGAAGCCTCAGATATAAATCCGGGACAGGTTGCTCTGCCTAAGGACGGAGGGCTGGACCCCGCCCCGCAGGCCGTACCTTCATCGGCGATTGAGCCGAACACAGGTTTCACCTCTGATGGAACCTGTGACTCCGGACCCCCGAATTTCTATCCGGACGCAGGTTCCAGTCCACGCGCCCATGCGCCCGCCGATCCTGGTTTGGCTCCGGTGACGGAGTTCACCGCGGCGGACATTTTTCAGCACTCGCCCTTTGGCGACATGCTAGACTTATTGAAGTCTCTCTCCTTGTCAGGAGACTCCGGGCCGAACTATGTCCAGCTTGAGTGGGAAGCAGACAACAATGGAATTCGTTGCCCACCCACCACCCTCTTCATTACCATGAATGATGATCTAACCAACGTGACTGACTTCGACTCCGAAGACATCGATGGTATGGACGACGATGTAGGATAATCACAGGAGCCACCGCACACTGGGCGGTGGACGGCCACCTCCTCATATGATATATATATGGTGGACACTCTGAAGGAAACTAACGGAAACGAGAGCAGTCCGGACGATGCCAAAAAGGAATACAAACCGAGTCAGCCTACACTTAAGCAGGCCGGACCAATGACGATGGGATATTGGGAGAGGTACAATCACACACCCCCTCCGCCGATGAGGCAAGCCTTGGCAACGATGAATTCGGCATACCAGAGGACCCAGTGGAACAAGTTCGCTTCAAGCGACGGCTCATGGCTACAGCAAGGAGCCTGCAAAGGAAACAAGAGCAGCTCACAGCTGACCAAGATGCGCTAGAGGATAGGTGGACCAAGATACTGGTCGCCGAAAAATACGAACTCGAGAGCCCCAATAAAGGGCACATACGGCACAACTGGCTACCTCAACTCGAGCAGGAAAACCACGGACACGGACGCAGACGCCCATGCATCACTACGGTCCAAGGCGGCAAGCAGCAGATACGAAGAGGCACCCTCAGACCTTGGCATAAAGGTCACAAACATCAAGACAAGGAAGCTGGTGCCAAGTCCAGCAACGCTCAGTCTGACAAACAGGCAAAAGCAGCACAAGCCTACTCCACCGAAGATACACACTAGATCAGCCGTGTGAAATTCACGGTACCCCGAGAAGGACGGCAAAGCACACCAACGGAGAATGCAAGATTATCAAAACAAAGTGGTTGGTCGCACGCCGGAAGCAATACAGGGGAGATGTTTCGTCAAGACCCCCCCCCCCAGAGCGTAACCGTACGGCCGACTGCCCAGTACCACATAAACCACATCAAGTTAATTGCAGTGCCCCTAGACCTAGTAATCTGGGGGCTCCATAACACATAAAGCACACAAGGGTATGGCGCCACGGAAAACATCTCCTAAAAGATGTAAGGCGCAAAGGCCAAGTTCTGTTGGCCCACCAGTCTAAACGGTTTCCTCCGGACCATCCAAAAATGCTATGCCAAAGAATAAATCCTCGGCACCTTCCCATACGACAGCTTACCGTATGCGAACGGGAAAACCCATGCAACTAGATTCTTCGTGGTAAATTACCCAGTCCAACTATCTAGACATCCACTGCGGAGTCCATACTACCTCATGGTCTAACGACTGAACACACCAGGGCCCGATTAGGGACCTTGGGAGCAACAACAAGAGGACACCTAGTTGTCTTCATGCATTTTGCATTTGCAAACTAACGATTGACGCAGAACAGAACTGGCGGCATGGAATTATCCCGGACACACAAAGGAAGGAACATGCAGGTAGAAGGCCGTTCGGACTCATTCTTGACCCGCTCACAGCCCCCTCCGGTCCGGCCATTATAGGTTCCATCAAACAACACCTCTTTCCATACATCATACTAATATGCATAGACATAAAATCCTACTACAATGCGTAAATAGCAATTACCGACTGTCTTTTATCGCCGACGCCTCTTCGCCAAAAATGAAAGCCACGCTCCGCGTTCGCCGGGTTGCACCAGGGGCAAGACGGTACGGCAAGCAAGTCCGACCACCTTTTCGGTCGTTCGGCACCCCGAACTTATAACACTATATGCATCTGCTCCGAATCATGTCTTGGGTCATTGGTTGGGTTTGCCCGGCTCCCATGTTTTGGTACCTTACGTTCCATTCTATCGGCTAAGGTAGCGCTAGGAGAACTACTGCAATTGTGTTGCGGTTCAGCCAGACAAGCACCTCGGTAGAGAAAGCCGAAAACCGACTGTCATGATGAAGCGAGAGCCGGTCCGCTGTTCGAGAGGTCATAAATGCTAAGTGTGATGGATCGGTCTTCTGATCAGGCACCAATAGAGCCCCTAGTTCGGCCTTCTGAACACTAGGGGCTGCCCCGACCATACTCAAATTCATATGGCTAAGTGAGAGTAATAAAGCCTTATAGTCCGATTGCCTGGTTCGTGGAAAGATACACCTCCTTAAAAGGACCCAACTATGGGATAAAGAGCGTTCATATATATCCCGAACACCCTCGTATCCTTTTTACGAGGGGGCAGAAGCCAACGACTGGCCAAGTCCCAGAATTTGCATACAATAAACAGCCGCACAGGAAGAACATATGTTCAAATAAAACAGGAAAAATATAACAAACATGCCATTATCCCATATTAAAACAAGTGGCATAGATGCCCTCGGGGAAATATGATGTCTTTAGTATACCTGTCCGCCACCAGGCAGGCCCCTTTCATCACACCTTCATAATATTGCTCGGGCTTGCGGTGCTCTTTACCCTTCGGCGGCCCCTCAGTGATCAGCTTTTCCGTGTCAAGCCTCCCCCAATGCACTTTCGCATGGGCGAACACCATACGCGCACCTTCTATGTAGACCGATCGATTGATAGCATCTAGCCGAGGACAGGCGCCCACGATCCGCTTGAGGAGTGCGAAGTAGCTGCTGGGAATCGGATCCGCAGGCCACAACCGGACAACTAAGTACTTCATGGCTAGTTCGGCCACCTGGTGCAGTTCGATCAGTTGTTTCATCTGATCGATAAATGGCACCGGATAGTTCAGCGCCAGATACTGCGACCAGAAATCCCTCTCCGCGGTCTTCTTCCCCTTGGTGCGATTGAATTGAGCAGCATCAGATATGCTGCAAGTAAGATCCGCAAAAGCCCCTGGAAAAATAAGAATTCAGCCTGCCGCTTGCATTCTTCACATTCTAACATACACAAAGCTAAGAATACAGAAGGCCTTACCAGCCGCCACTTTTCGGGCCTCCTGAATGTCCCGCGCAGCACCTCGAGCTTCTTCCTGAGCACCTTCTGCATCCTCGAGAGCTTCGGCGAGCACGGATTCTTTCTCTTTTAGACTCTGCTCCAAGCTCTCACTTTTCTCCACAGCTTCCTGGAGCTCCCGCTCAGTGATGATAACCCTGGCCTCGTGTTTTTCACGAAGCGCCTGTTCAACCTCAGCCTTCTTGTTGGCATCAGCCAAAGCTTTCTTTAGTGCCTCATATTCGGCACACGCTCCTAGAGCACGCAATACTAAAAAAATTATTCTACACAACCATTCATTCGTGCAAACTCCAAGACAAATGTTCTCAACATACCTTGCTTGTCTTACAGTTGCTTCCTCACACGTCCGAGTTCTTCCTCGTAGCGTGCAAGGTTCTGCTTCAGTTCGGAAACTTCCGCCTTGAAAGCGGAAGTCTTCTCTGCGGTTGCATGTTTTCACACCAAAGGGTATACATCATTTACACAGACTCCTGTGAAGGCAGGGGTTTTTTGATCCCCTACCCGGCTCTGTCCCCTTCGCCGGACAGTGCATCAGGGGCTACTACTTGTATTATGACAATTCCTTAAAGGTTTCCTAGGAAACATACCTCAAAAGCCTTTATAAGACTAAGGCAGGACGTGTTCAGCCTGCTCTCGGCAGACTGAATCCTTTCAACCACCTCGCCCACAAGGGCCCGATGCTCGTCGACGATAGACGCATTCTTCAACTTTGTCAATAGACTGCTAGGCAGCTCTGCTTGAACAGAGGACACCGGCGGCATAGGCTGGCCCCCCGCCATCAGGGGGGCTGCTTGCGCGATCCCAGAACCCAAGAGGTCCTGGGGACCGTATCCATCCTTGCGTGTTCGGCACCAGGGATATGTCCTCCTTGGTCCGGGTCATGCCGAGATGACACCTCGGTGTCGCGCCCAGACATGGGGGCATGGGCCTACGGAGGCGTCTCGGTTGCCAAGGCGTTCGAGTCCAGTGAATCCTCCGACGAGGACTAGCCGGTGTAGGACCTCGCCAGACTGTGCAATATGTAGGCAACAGTCAAAACTATTGTACCCAAAAAACGATCCCGGACGCATATGCGTGTTCGGATACTTACGACTTCTCCAGGGGCTGGGCCCTGGGATCCCACTCCGGGCCGATGGAAGCCGTGGGGGAGGCCCCTGGGATGGAATGTTTCCTCCTCTTGGGCAATCCGGCCTCCAGAGATGCGGAGGCCATCCTCTTCCTCCCACCATCAAAGTGAGGCTCATCCTCCTCTGCTTCCTCCTCTTCGTCCTCGGACAAAGGATCATCGCTGGAGTCTTCGGATCTGGCGTCCGAAGCCTCGCGACTGCGAAGGCCACCCCGGGTCTTCTTGACTTTCTTGGAGGGCTCCTTCTTTGGCGCCTTGTAAGGCGCAGGGACCAACATCTTTGTCAGAAGAGGTCCGGCCGGTTCCTCCGGCAGGGGGGCTGGACAATGCAGCCGCTCCACCTTCTTTACCCGTCCCTGAGGTGGCAATGAAATACGATTAGGGTGTCTCCCGCATAATATGCCAATTAAAGCACGAACAGACAGAGTGTGGCTGTGACTTACCGAGCTGGGAGAATGGGATGAGTGATACCCACGGTCCTCGGTGGGGCCTGACCACGATTTGCCGGACTTAAAGAGGACCTTCTAGATATCCTTGTGGGTGGAGTCGTAAAGCTCCTGAAGGGTTTGGTGCTCGACCAGATCGAACTCCCACAGGGCATAGGCTCGGCGCTGACAGGGGAGAACCGGGCGAACTAGCATAACCTGTACTACGTCGACGAGCTTGATGTCCCTATCAATCACGCCCTGGAGGCGTGTTTGGAGCAGTAACAGCTCGTCAGACGAGCACCAGTTCGGGCCCTTTTCGGGACAGGAAGTGAGCCGCGGTGGAGCTCCGGATCTGAACTCTAGAGCTGCCGCCCACTTCTTGCTGCGCAATTTGATGATATAGAACCACTGCTGCTGCCACTCCTTAACGGAGTCGTTGAAAGCGCCCTTTGGCCAAACAGCCGAAGTGAGGTGGAATCCGGAGCACTCGGCGTGTTCGCCACTCACCACCTTGGGCTTCACATTGAAAATCTTCGGCCTTAGGCCGAAGTGAGGTGGAATCCGGAGAAAAGCCTCGCACACGACGATGAACATCGAGATATTGAGGAAGGAGTTGGGGGAAAGATCATGAAAATCAATCCCGTAGTAATACATGACTCCCCGAACGAACGGATGAAGGGGAAACCCGAGCCCACGGATGAAATGGGGAAGGAACACGACTCTCTCATTATATTCCTGAGAAGGGACAACCTGTCCCGCCGGGGGAAGACGATGGCCGATCTTCTGGGCCAGATACCCGGCTCTCCGGAGCTTCTTGATGTCCTTCTCCTGGACAGTTGAGGCCATCCATTTGCCTCCTACTCCGGACATCTTCAGAAAACATCCCTTCATTGGGGGAGAAGAAGGCTTGGGCGTTAGGGCTCGCACAAAGGGGAATGAGCTAGCAGGAGAAGGAGGCGTGAGTAAAAGAGAACGGAACCTCACCTCCTTATAAAGGCGATAATGGCTTTTTTCCCAACTTGCCTGGTGGAACCCGACCACCTCCTACTCGCTGTGATTATCAGCACGGTTGGGTTAACCATGCCCATATTGATGAGAATCCCATTATAAGGGGACATGATCTCTGCTTTGACAAGACGTGTCACAGAAACCGCCTCGTGATATGCGTTGTATCTGGTTGTGTGGAAATGGTTCGAATAATGGATCCGATCATAATAACGTGCCGCGTCATCGGGAAAAGTTGTCAGCAGATTGCATTTGTGAAATATCATTCTCTCTACAGTGGTATGTGGAAATCATTTTTTCAGATCCGGGCATGATTTGGGTGTTCGGTGATTACTTTGGAGTATTCGGAGGAGGAACCCGCCTTGCAATGCCGAAGACAATACTGCGCGCCGGACTCATCATCATTGAAGTGTGGTTCAGGGGCTACTGAGGGAGTCCTGGATTAGGGGGTATCTGGACAGCCGGACTATGTACAACATCCGGACTATTGAAGCATGAAGATACAAGACTCAAGACTTCGGCTCGTGTCCGGATGGGACTTTCCTTGGCGTGGAAGGCAAGCTTGGTGATCCGGATATTATGTTTCCTTCCTTGTAACCGACTCCATGTAAACCCTAGCCCTCTCCGATGTCTATATAAACTGGAGAGGTTGGTCCTTGGAAGGCCGATCACAATTACATTCATACCATCATAGGCTAGCTCTTAGGGTTTAGCCTCAACGATCTCGTGGTAGATCTACTCTTGTACTACCCATATCATCAATATTAATCAAGCATGAAGTAGGGTTTTACCTCCATCGAGAGGGCCCGAACCTGGGTAAACACTTGTGTCCCTTACTTCTTGTTACCATCAGCCTTGACGCACAGATCGGGACCCCCTACCCGAGATCCGCCAGTTTTGACACCGACACTCATACCAGGGAATAACGCCCTTGCCTCGTGTTCTTCCCAGGTGTTCAGGATTTCCCAGGGTGCGCGTAAGCTCGTCGTTCCCTCTGTTGGGCGTGAACACCCCCTTTCGTGCATCTTCTATTGCGTCAAGTATCTTTTGTTTGGCTCCTTTTAGACTAGTGACCCCTACATCCTCCATCTCTTGCTCAGACTTATCCCACTTAGGCATTCCCACCGCGTAGCCACCTGGACCCAGCCTATGGAACTGTGTCTTTTTTCTGGCATTGGCCTTGTTTGTTATCGGCCGTTCCTTAGATAATTCTGATTCCTTGAATTTCATGAAATCGGCCTAGTGTTCTCTTTGCTTCTCAAGTGTTCCCGTGAATTTTGGAGTCTTCCTTTCTGCAGCGAGGTAGTTGGCCCATACAGTTTTCTTATGGGTGTTGAATGCAATTGCCATCTTCTTAAGAGCAGCGTCCTTGACTTTCTGCACATCTGCATCAGTGAAATAATCTGGTAAGGTGAAATGTTCCATCAGAGATTCCCAAAGGTTTTTTTTGCTCTGTCGTCGACCCAAGTAACACCTGGACGTTTAGTTTTTGGCTCTTTCCATTCTTGAATGGAGATCGGGAGTTGGTCCTTCACAAGAAGTCTGCACTGACGAGTCCACTTGTTCGCAATGTTCTTAGGCGTGAGGGGTTCGCCACTAGGTTTGGTAGAGTCGATGTTGTACTTTACACCCACCTTCAAATTTTTGCCCGGGCCTCGCTTTGTCCTGCTGCCTGTAGAAGAAAATTTGCTTGATACGGAGGGCTGAAAGAAGAAAGATCGATTCGTTAATATATCTTCAAATAAAAAAACATGTGATGATCACCAGATGCCTGCTTATATAAATATACCTCACCGGTAGTCTTTGTTATTTCAAGATCAGCATTGTCTGTGTCATCATAAACATTGTCTGTGTCATCATAATCATAATCATAGTTCATGACTTCATCAGCTCGGTCGTCGAGATCGAATATCTTATCATCACCCTCTCTGGTATTGTTCAGATATTGGGAGCCGTCATCTGCTTCATTCAGATCATCTAGCCTTCGAGGACTGCGTATGATGTCGAACAATTCCTCTTCTCTCTCTCTGTCGGTATTGTCCGCCATAGCTTTTACTTAACTAATACAGAAGAAATATAAAACAATTTAGTATTCAAATTATAATGCATGGATGCAATAAATAAGGAAAAACTGAATCATATAGTACATAATATGCATCGTCTCGATTAATAAATAATCTCGTATACATCGTCTCGAATAATATATATAATCTCGAATACATCGTCTCGAATATTATATATCGAATACATCACTAGCTAGGTACCTAGTAAAGATCGAGTACTACTGAAGAATCTAGGCCACTCGCGGTTCCTGGGGCGCGGGCGGTGAACACCCAAAGAGAAGGAACCATCACAGGATCATATCTCCGGTCATCTGCCCAAAGAACCTGACGTCCATAGCAGCCATGTAGCGATGGACGTCCTCGTCCTCCTCCCTGAGATGGCGACGCACCACCTCCGGCGGGGCCGGCTCCCTCTGCAACGAATGTGGCCCACGCGAACGCCACCAGAGGAGATCAGGGTCGACGATGGGACCCGAGGCCGGGTTCCTCACCAAGCGGCGCGCCCCTCCAGGTAGCACCTCCCAGTGCCAGCCCGACGGAGCCCAGTCCCGGACATGGGTCAGCCGGACGTCGTCGCGAACGGGTCGACGGTGAGGATGCGGGCCGGGCATATCATCGAGAACAAATACTATTTGCCCGCAAAAAGTAATATTTTTTAAATGATTGGATTGTGATAACTAAAATTCTGTATGCAAATTCTAACAATTCGGCATTAATCTAATTCATCTAACTAAAACTAATTCTAAAATTTCTAACATTTCTATATATATATATATAACTAACATTTCTATAACCTTTCTAATATTCATGTAACTAAAAAACAGAAAAATTGCTAACATTTCTATAAATATTTCTATAACTAAAAAACAGAAAAAAAAATTATAACATTTCTATAACATTTCTATTATTTCTATAACTAAAAAACAGAAAAATTTCTAACATTTTTATAGATATTTCTATAACGAAAAAATAGAAAAATTTCTATAACTAAAATTTATAACTAGAAAACTAATGTGTGTGTGTGTGTGGACATGGAGGCCGGGGCATGAGCTCACCGACGAGGCGCGGCGACGGGGGGCGGCGACGGGGTTGGAGACGGGCGGTGACGACGGGGATGGGGACGGGGTGGCGACGATGGGGATGGGGACGGGCCGGGCGGGGATGACAGGAAGACGGGACGGGGCGGCGACGGCCGGGGCGGCGACGGCGACGCGGGCGGCGACGAGGGGCGACGATGGCCGGGGCTACGACAGCGATGGGGACGGAGACGGGGCAGCGACGAGGGGCGGCGGCGACGGGGCAGATGAGAAAGAAGCAGGGAGAGATGAGAAATGATTTTTTTGAAGTGCTTTATTATATAGAACACCCCTTTAGTACCGGTTGGAGCCACCAACTGGTACTAAAGGGCTGTTTTGGCCAGGCCAAGCGGCGGGAAGTGCCCCCCTTTAGTACCGGGTGGTGGCACCAGCCGGTACTAAAGACCACCTCTTTAGTACCGGTTGGAGCCACCACCCGTTATTAAGGGGGTGCGCTGGCGCAGGTGCGGTGCGACAAGTTTAGTCTCACCTCGCTAGCCGAGGGGTGTCCGCACTGGTTTATAAGCTCAGTGCGGTAGCTCTCTTGAGCTCCTCTCCAAAGTAGGCCTACTGGGCCGACCTGTTCTCTGCTGCCCTGTGGGCCTACTGGGCCTTTGCGGGCCTGCATCCTGGCCCAACAACACATTGGGTTTCTAGTCGTATGCAGGCCGCTCTAGCCCAGTAGGCTGGCTTTTTTATTTTCTTATTTTTTTTTGCTTTATTTATTTTTGTTTTATTTATTTTTGAGTTGTTGTTTGCTGTATTTAGAGTTTCTTTGTGGATATTTTTGCTTGAGGTACAAAAAATTACAAACTTTATGTTAGTGCCGGTAGTTTTCAAATTTGAATAGTTTAAATTTTGAATTATTTGAAATTTGTGTGAATCACTAGTTTGTGAATAACTTAACTTTGAAAATAGATTTTTCCATGATTCTTTTTTCTTATGTTTAATATTAGTGTGTTTTATCATTATATTCAATTTGGTAATTCTTAGGTTATTTAAAAAATGAAATGCCTTTGTAACAGATGAGTTTTCGTCCGAAACCCTGATACTTCGAAAGAGACTGTCCATTTTGTACACGAAGTGCATCCAGTTTTTGCGGTAACCCCCTCTACTTTTTTGCACATGCTATGTGGGTGAAATTATGATACCATGCCAACTTTGAACCTTTTCTGAGTTCATTTGAAATGCTTTTAAATTTCAGGGCCATTTACCTGAAAAAATCAGTAAATGCATGAAAAAATTTGTTTGCATATAAAATTTCTTCGTGTTTCAAATGCCAAAACACATAACTACCCTAACTATTACAGAGACTCCCTCTTGGGTGTGAAACACAGAAGAAAGTGATGATAGTGAAGCCGATCACATCCCAGATCTTTGGGTGTGAAACTTTTTCTACTAGTGTCGGTTCAAAATCAAACCGGCACTAATGTGCTTCACATTTGACCCTTTTCTACTAGTGGTGTAAGCGTAGTGCTCATCGTCGAACAAGAGGAGGACGGACATAAGTTCCCAATTCAAAATCTGGTATACTACGTATCCACTGTCCTCACACCATGCAAGTCACGGTACCCACATTATCAAAAGATAGCATACACGATCTTCATGGCATCCCGAAAACAATGACAGTACTTTCAAGAGTGTTCAATCATGATGGCCTCCGAAGTACCACTCAGTGATATAATAAATAACCGCGATGCCATGGGCCGGATTGCTAAGTGGGCCATCAAGCTCCTCCCGTTCGACATTATATATAAACCACGGCGAGCCATCAAATCGCAAGTACTGGCTGACTTCGTCGCTGAATGGACAGAAGCCAAACTCCCTAAAGAATATGGCGCATACTCCAATTGGATCATGCACTTTGACGACTCTAAAATGCTGGCTGGTCTGGGAGCGGGCGTTGTCCTGACATCCCCCACTGGAGATATAGTCCAATACGTACTCCAGATACTATACACATACTCCAACAATGCAGCCGAATATGAGGCTCTGTTGCACGGTCTTTGGATGGCAGTCTCCATGGGCATTCAACGCCTAGAAGTGCGAGTGGATTCGAACCTCGCAATATCACAAATAAATGGAGACTTCAACGCCAAGGACCCTAAGATGGTGGCTTACCGCAATGCCATCCTCAAGATGTCAGCTCGGTTCGAGGGGCTCGAATTTCATCATGTGGTCCGAGAAAACAATCAAGCGGCGGATATCCCAGCCTGCATTGGTGCTAAGCGCAACCCCGTCCCACCGAACATCTTATTGGAAAGGTTGTTCAAGCCATCCGTGGTGTGGCAAGTGGAGACCGACAATACTACTCCGGATCCGACCACAACCCCAGATACCGAACACATTGACATAATCAGAGGCTCCACCACCGAAATAACACCTTCGGCCCACGAAATCATGGCTGTCATCGTCCCCTGGACCGAGACCTTCTTAGCCTACCTAAATAGGCAAGAACTCCGCGAGGACCAAAATGAAGCACGTTGCATTGTGCAACGCTCTAAAGCCTACAAGGTCCACGTGGGAGAGCTTTATAAGAAAAGCGCTACCAGAGTACTCGAAATATGCATCTCTGAAGAGGAAGGGCGGGAGCTCTTGGCAGAAATTCACGCTGGACTCGGCGGCTACCATGCCGCAGCTCGGTCCCTTGTAAGCAAGGCCTTTCGTACAGGTTTCTACTGGCCGACAGCCCGAGCAGACGCATAGGACCTCATCCAACATTTTGTCGGTTGCCAGCTTTTCGCCAACCAAAGCCATATGCCACCTACCACTCTCCAAACAGTCCCCATAACTTGGCCCTTTGCGGTCTAGGGGCTCGATATGGTCGGACCCCTTAAAAGAGGAAGCCATAAGAAAAAAATACCTATTGGTCATGGTGGATAAATTCACCAAATGGATAGACGCCAAACCAGTTAAAACGGCCGAATCCGGACCAGTGACAGACTTCATATCAGGGGTCATGCCCGTTACTGTGTCCCCCACAACATCATCATCGACAATGTCTCCAACTTCACAGCCGACGAGGTGAAAACTTGGTGCGGCAACATGGGCATTAAGCTCGATTCCGCCTCCATCTCTCATCCCCAAACAAACGGTCAAGTCGAACGAGCAAATGGTCTTATTATGAGCAGCATCAAACCCAGACTAGTGCGATCCTTGAAGGAATCGGACACGCACTGGGTTGAGGAGCTCGATTCCATACTATGGGGACTACAGACCACGCCGAATCGCACTACCGGATACACAACATTCTTCATGGTGTACGGCGCAGAGGCTGTATTGCCCTACGATATCATTCATGACTCACCTCGAGTGTGCATGTATGAAGAGAGAGAAGCCGAGCTTGATTGGCAGGATAGTTTAGATGCCCTGAAGGAGGAGCGCGACGTTGCAAAAGCCCGTTCCGCATTATATCAGCAACAGGCTTGAAGGTATCAAAGCAGAGAAGTACGGGCCAAAACTTATAACGTTGGCGAACTCGTTCTACGCTTACCAGAGAAGAAAAAGGACAAGCTCAAGCCCAAGTGGGAGGGTCCCTTCATCATTCATAAAGTTCTCACCGGAGGGGCGTACTGCCTGCGTGATGCATTAGATAATCGACTCGAGCTGAACCCATGGAACGCGGCCAGACTCCGAAGATTCTACGCCTAGCGCCGAACTCTGTGTTTGTCTCCATACCTCCGCCTTTTTATAAGTTATATCCTCTTTCTTTCTTTCTTTCTTTATTTTTTATGGCCCTAAAAAGCTTCAAGTGTGACTCGAGTACACACTCTTGAGGCGCTATGCACGCCCAATATACCTGGGGGCTTCTCATACAGAAGTTTAATATAATTACTTTCAGGGCATCATGCCCACCGCATATGTCTCTTTTCCATGTGTACCTTTTATTCACCATTATATGCATCTATATGACTTAAGTTTTGGCCAAGCTGGGTTGTCTGGCACCTGTGTTTAGGCCCTACATTACCGTTAGTTTGGCTAGGGAATAAGGGGAGCACCTCTGCAATTGTTACTGCTAGGTACACCGGACGTGTACCTCAGACTGGGTGAAGCCGAAAGCTAGCATTCTTAAGGGAATATTCGGTCGGTGAACTAAAGATGTTTCTTACCTGTTACAATACAAACCTCCAGAAGTTTTACATACTGCATCTCTGTTCGCAGTTCATACATGCACATTAATGCATGCGTACCCAAGGAAAGGAACCCTTAATGGAACTATTCTCCCTGGAAGATGTTTCTTACTATCCATGTAATATAACATAGCTAGTTAGGTACTTGTCTGTTCAAGCACTTATGACCCCTACGCCTGGTTTCCACGTGTACCCCGGTTTACATAACTGAGTGGGTATTCGGAAACACTCCGGACTGTCGGGTCCGGAGGCCGAAGCGAAAAGGTCCACCATGACAAATGATTAAAAATCCGGCTAGGGACAAAATCTATCCATTGAAGTACACGGTCACTTAGACCCACACACTTCTTCTTCTATGCCATCCAACATGCTGTCTAGCCTACAATCCTGTTGGGAATACTTTGTGGCTATACCTACCTGGTCATATACCAGACTAACGGGAATCTCTTTCCCATCTGACCCTACAGGTCCGACCAGGTCCATGTGATTCGGATCAACCTTCATGTACCGCATTTTTACCTTGGCCTAGGCTTCCCTCGCACCTTGTCGGCAGGCCGATATCTTCCATAATAGAAAGCGCTGCCGCGCTCCCTTGAGCAGTTGTACAAGCTCCCCAATGCTTCCGGGTAGGGAGTCGGATGGCCACAAGGCCTTGGCAATACCCTGCATCACTTGCCGAACTTATTTGTGTAGTTGCGAAAGCTCTTGCAGATGATCGCCTGATGATCCTGGCATCTCCTCTTTAGGACGAGCAGTCAATATACCTGCAGACATAACTCTGTTAGGCCTGCTTCTTCGCCGAACTATATAAAGGTTCATTCGAGCACATACTAAAAATGTCGCGTTAAAGCCTTTTGTTCTCCTTCACGGAGTCCGCAAGCTGGGCCTGGGCATCTTTTAATTCAACGCCCAGCCGGGTCTTGGCACCCTGGAGATCATTTTTCTCTCGCCGGACCCGCGTAAGTACGTGCTTGCCAGCCTCTAGTTGTCTTTGCGCTCGTTGTTCATCCTCTTGTAGGATCTCCGGATTTACTCCGGGATTATCTGCAGAATCTATTGTTAGATATGCAAACCTGCCGAATACTAAATGGTATACGTAATTGCATTTTTTATTGATCAAGAAAAATATTACCAGATGTGGCCTTCTTGGATTCCTCCATTTCGGCAGTTGCGGCCCTTAGCCGAGCTTTGCACTCCTCCAGCTTTTGAGACAAATGGGTGTTCTTCTCTCCAAGAACCTATTCATACAATGATCCTTAAATCAGTTGTGCAAACTATTTCAAGTCTCAGGGGCTACTGATATACATAATTATCAGATTTTTCTTACCCGTATATCCTTTAAATACTAGTCTGTGGCTCTAGCAAGCCCATCTTGAGCAGCTCAGATGTACACGCCTCCCGAGTTGAAGGCATTGAACGCCTCTTCGGAGAAGTTAGGGTCGCGGAGTACGGCCCGTCGACGCCGGTGAATCATAGCACTCTCCACTTCGGAATTCATAGTGGATATTCTATCCGCATCCTCTCTAGGAGGACCGTCTGGCGTTGTCCCCACGTTAGCCTCCACACTTGAGGCCGATTCTAGAGTCTGACTAATGGAGGAGTGGCTGGCAGGATCTCCGGACATAGTCCAGCGAGTACTCTTTCTGCCAGGGCACAATGGACATTGTTATATTTCAAACATGATAATCATGGAGCAGGTTTTAAATCATACCTCTGCGCTGGCGTCTCGGTCCTGACCGCCTTCCTTTTAAGCCTACCCGGCTTGGGCGCCCCTTGTTGGTGAGTCGTTGCGGGTTCGGCGCGGCGCCCCAATGGCCTTCCTTATAAAGCGCAATGCGTGTGCGGTGGGTAAGGCGTAGAGAGAGGACTCTGGTTTTACTTACATATGATGTAGGGAGTAGGCCAGGATAGTCGGCAATGATGGCCACCAAGGCGCCGTCACAGCTTGCCTTGTAAACACATCCTGTCGACGAGCTCCACAAATATGTCCGGTTCTTCTTCAAGTCCGGGGTCAAGGGCCCAGTTGTGGTCCTCTGGCTATGGAGGCGGGCTGTTGACCTCCCTCACAACTTTTCGCAGTTCCTGCTATGGACTAGCAAGATAAATATTTGTGATGAAAGACTGCGGGAATGAATAGAGTTGAGTAAAATGTAGAAGCTCACCTAGCTAGGGGGGTTGTACATGGAAAATCCATCCCGTGGCTTAATGCGGATGAACTCCTCTTCTTCTCCTTTATACAAATCGGACAATATTTCTGCCAGGGCGATGGCGCTGTCCGGACCTTTCCGACCGCAGCGGGTGGCATCGTCCTCTCCATTGAAGTGCCACAAGGGACGCCCCCGATACTCGAGTGGCTGCACCCCCACATTATGCATATTGGCATAACCTCGATTATTGTCAATCCAGATTTGGTCAGCGTTTTTATCCTGCCCATCATATAAAGGACCTCTCTGCTATCTTCCTCCTGTGGGCTTCGGGGATGCCAGCTACGTCATTTCTTCAATGGGGCATTGGTAAACTCAGGAAGACCCATCCGGATAGGGTCCTGAAGGGGGACGTCCTCTATATAAAACCACTCCGAAGGCCAATCTTCACATGTCTTCTTTGGAGTGCCGGACAGGTATCTGGTCCCGGCGATGCGCCATATTTTGGCTCTGCCAACTTGGTATATTGATCCCTCCCGATTGCGAGTGACAAGGCAGAACAACCTCTTCCATAGCTCGAAATGAGCTTCGCAGCCCAGAAATAACTCACAAAGAGCGACATAACCTGCGATGTGCAGTATGGAGGCAGGAGTGAAGTTGTGCAGCTGGAGGCCTTAATGCTCCAGGAGCCCGTGGAGGAACGGAAGGATTGGAAATCCGAGACCCCTCAGCAAGTAAGGGACAAGGCATACTCGCTACCCCCTGGATGGGTTGTGGAAACTCACTGCTTGCTCCCCGCCATCGTAAGTGGCTAATTCGGCTTGGACGGGGACAAGATATGTAGGCGGGAGAAACCCCTGGGTCTGCAACTCCACCAATTTGCCATGGGAAGCGGTGCACTTCATCCAATCACCTGGCTTAGCGCTATGGGAGCTGCGGTGGCCGGCCATGATGGGATGGTTTTTTCGGGTGCGCTCTGACGAATCCTTGCTTGGGGAAGATGGTGTGATATGGATCTGAGGATCCCCGTCTCTTTAATAGACGATTTACTTACATGGTCAGGCTGGCAAATGTAAAATGCCCCGACTTCTCACATTCGCTCGACATGTGGAGGCTGCCATTATTAAGGTACAGAAGTCGAGGAGTGCAACATTAATGGGACGCTGGACACTGCTCGTTACAACACATACTCTAGAATTTGGAGAAGAACTCGCCTTGCAATGCCGAACACAATCTACGCGCTGGACTCATCGTCATTGAAGCCAGGTTCAGGGGCTACTGAGGGAATCCTGGATTAGGGGGTCCTCGGATAGCCGGACTATATGCTTATACCGGACTGTTGGACTATGAAGATACAAGATTGAAGACTTCGTCCCATGTCCGGGTGGGACTCTCCTTTGCGTGGAAGGCAAGCTTGGCAATTCAGATATGTAGATTTCCTTCTCTGTAACCGGCTCTATGTAACCCTAGCCCCCTCCAGTGTCTATATAAATCAGATGGTTTAGTACGTAGGACAACAACAATCATAATCATAGTTTAGCCTATACAATCTCGTGGTACATCAACTCTTGTAATACTCAAATCATCAAGATCAATCAAGCAGGAAGTAGGGTATTACCTCCATCGAGAGGGCCCAAACCTGGGTAAACATTGTGTCCCCTGCCTCCTGTTACCATTAGCCTTAGACACATAGTTTGGGACCCCCTACCCGAGATCCGCCGGTTTTGACACCGACAGTTACGGATGCTTGCTAGAGTTCCAATCATAAGTGCATATGATCCAACACTAGTAGAAAAACGGTCTAATGTGTAGCTCATTAGTCCCGGTTTGAAACTGAGCTGGGACTAATGTGACCATTAGTGCCGGTTCGAATGGCTAGGTGGGCCGCTCTCAGTATTACCGGTTCATGGCAAACCTTTAGCACCGGTTCGTGCCACGAACCAGTACTAAAGAGAGTGGTGGCAGAATGTTGTCATACTAGGGCCCGTCCATCACCTTTAGTACCGGTTCGTGGCACGAACTGGTACTACAGGTTATCCTACATATAAACCCTTCGTCCAGCTTCCTCTGTTCTTTCCCCCTTTCCCCTCTCCTCTCTATTCTTCCTCTCTTCCCCTCGAGATCATCACACATTTTGCCCAAATTTTGTCAAGATTTGAAGGCCCCCATCCATTCAAGTGATCACAAAGGTTAGCAGCTTCGTCCTTTCATCTCTCATTGCTAGATTAGCTCTTGCAATGCTTTATATAGTGATTAATTTGTGGGGTTTAGTAATTTGGGAGGAATTATATGTGGTAGTTTATTTGATTTATATGCAATTTGTGCTTAAAATAACTCTTAGTTTGCATATGTAGGTGTGGTTTACTTAGTGCCTTCCCGTCTCCGTCGTAACCACCGTCGATCATACGCACCGACCCGTCGCCGGCACCACCTTGTGGTGAGCCTCTCGTTCTTATATTTTTTATATAAAAAAATCATGTTTATGTGATTTAGATATATAGTTACTTCTATAATTATCTTACCTGTGCATTGCTTGTTATACATAGTGCCATGGTTTTGATATCTGTTCCCGTCGGCCCTCGTCCGTGTTATGATTTGGATGTGGTATATTCTCTTTTAAAACTATTTGTTGCATTTCGTGTTTATGACAAATTATGCCATCAAGTTGACATAGATATTTTTATCTAGGAGGTATGTCAACCGGAAATTTCAACCGACCCTATTGTCGAGAGGTTAAATTTAGTTGAAAGAGAATACGAGTATTTGAACGAAAAATTGAAAAGAATTGAGGGGGAGAAGACGGAATTGGAGTTGCATGTTGCCGATGTCATCGATGATCACAAGATTGAGATGGAGAAAATGCGGTTGAAGATTAGAAAGGTTAGAAAATGTGCCATTGATAATGTGGCTTGGTATCATTATGCCGTTGTATCAATTGTTACCTTAGTTGCGATCTTGATCGCATTTGTTGTTGTGTTTAAATGCTTTAGCTAGAGAGTTATTTGTATGTTGCATTTAAGTGTTGTATAAACTTTATGTATGAACTTGTATTAATTTGGTCTATTCGGTGGTGTGTAATGAAGATGCATAGGCAATGGATGTACGATGACCGATGCTCTCCCCAGTTTGTTGATTGCGTACATACTTTTCTGATTGCGGCTCAAGAAAACAAGCGGGCGGATAGTTTTATGCCTTGTCCATGTGCTGGCTGTAAGAATTATCACAATTACTCTAACTCAAGAACCATTCACGTCCACCTGTTTGAGTCCGGTTTCATGCCCCACTATAATGTTTAGACCAAGCACGGAGAAAGAGGGGTTATGATGGAAGACAATGAAGAAGAAGAGGACGATGATAGCTATCCTGGCCATGGGTTCCCTAAATACGATGATACAACAATGGGGGAAGAAGCTGAGCCGGCCATGCGGGAAGAAGCTGAAGAAGAGGCATCAGATAAGCCCGCTGATGATCTAGGTCGGGCCATTGCCGATGCATAGAGAAACTGTGCAAGTGAAAAGGAGAAGAAGAAGTTGCAACGCATGTTAGAGGATCACAATAAATTGTTGTACCCGAATTGCGAAGGTGACAAGAAAAAGCTGGGCACCACACTGGAATTGCTGCAATGGAAGGCAGAGAATGGTGTATCTGACAAGGGATTTGGAAAGTTGCTGGTAATGATAAAGTATATGCTTCCAAAGGACAACGAATTGCCCAAGAGTACATACGAAGCAAAGAAGGTTGTTTGCCCTCTAGGGTTAGAGGTCGAGAAGATACATGCTTACCCTAATGACTGCACCCTCTACTGCGGTGAGTACGAGGATTTGAATGCGTGCCCAGTATGCGGTGCATTGCGCTATAAGATCAGCCGCAATGACCCTGGTGATGTCGAGGGCGAGCGCCCCAGGAAGAAGATTACTTCCAAGGTGATGTGGTATGCTCCTATAATACCATGGTTGAAATGTTTGTTCCAAAACAAAGAGCATGCCAAGGCAATGCGATGGCACGGAGAAGACCGTAAGAAAGGCGAAAAGTTGAGAGTACCCGCTGACGGGTCACAGTGGAGAAAATCGAGAGAAAGTACAAGGAGGAGTTTGCAGGTGACCCAAGGAACGTATGGTTTGGTCTAAGCACATATGGCATTAATCCTTTTGGGGAGTAGAGCAGCAACCATAGCACGCGGCCCGTGACTCTATGTTTGTATAACCTTCCTCCTTGGTTGTGCATGAAGCGGAAGTTCATTATGATACCAGTTCTCATCCAAGGTGAGGGAGTCCTGGATTAGGCGGTCCTCGGACAGCCGGACAATATACTTATGATGGATTGTTGGACTATGAAGATACAAGATTGAAGACTTCGTCCCGTGTCCGGGTGGGACTCTCCTTTGCGTGGAAGGGAAGCTTGGCAATTCAGATATGTAGATTTCCTTCTCTGTAACCGACTCTATGTAACCCTAGCCCCCTCCGCTATCTATATAAACCGGAGGGTTTTGTCCGTAGGACAACAACAATCATAATCATAGGCTAGCTTCTAGGGTTTAGGCTCTATGATCTAGTGGTAGATCAACTCTTGTAATACTCATATCATCAAGATCAATCAAGGAGGAAGTAGGGTATTACCTCCATCGAGAGGGCCCAAACCTGGGTAAACATTGTGTCCCCCGCCTCATGTTACTATTAGCCTTAGACGCACAGTTCGGGATCCGCTGGTTTTGACACCAACACAAGGCCCTAAGCAACCCTGCAATGACATTGATGTGTACCTAAGGCCATTAGTTGAAGAACTATTACAACTGTGGAATGGAAAAGATGTACGTGCGTGGGATGAGCATAAACAAGAAGAAGTTGACCTAAAGGCGTTGCTGCTCGTGACCATCAATGTTTGGCCTGCTCTCAGTAACCTTTCAGGAAAGACAAACAAGGGATACCGTGGATGAACGCACTATTTGGATGATACCGATAGTATATATTTGGATACTTGTAGCAAGAATGTGTACCTGGGACATCGTCGAATTCTTCCGAGCAGGATCTATATTTTGGGACCTGCCCTATTGGAAAGACCTAGAGGTCCACTCCGCAATCGACCTGATGCATGTGATGAAGAATCTTTGCATGACCCTGCTTGGCTTCCTAGGCGTGTATGGGAAGACAAAAGATACACCAGAGGCACGGGAGGACCAACAATGTACGCACGGAAAAGACGGCATACATCAGGGTCATGCCAGCTACGCTCTTACCAAAGAAGAGAAGGAAATCTTCTTAGAATGCCTGCTCAGTAAGAAGGTACCGTCTGGCTTCTCGTCGAATATAAAGGGAATATTAAATATGGCAGAGAAAAAGTTCCAGAACCTAATGTCTCATGACTGCGACGTGATTATGACGCAACTACTTCCGGTTGCATTGAGGGGGCTTCTACCGGAAAACGTTCGATTAGCCATTGTGAAGTTGTGTGCATTCCTCAATGCAATCTCTCAAAAGGTAATCGATCGAGAAATCATACCAAGGTTACAGAATGATTAGGTGCAATGTCTTGTCAGTTTCGAGTTTGGTGTTCCCACCATCCTTTTTCAACATCATGACGCACGTCCTAGTTCACCTTTGCGAAGAAATTAATGTTTTGGGTCCTGTATTTCTACACAATATGTTCCCCTTTGAGAGGTTCATGGGTGTCTTGAAGAAATATGTTCATAACCTTGCTAGGCCAGAAGGAAGCATCTCGAAGGGCCATGAAAATGAGGAGGTAATTGAGTTTTTTATTGACTTTATTCCTAACCTTAAGCCGATTGGTGTTCCTGAATCGTGGCATAAGGGCAGACTGGATGGAAAAGGCATGCTATGAGGGGATCAAATAATATGTATGAACGGGCATTCTCTCACTAAAGTACACTACATAGTTCTAAAGAATTCGGTCATGGTGGCTCCGTATATGGAGGAACACAAGAATTTTCTACACTCCAAACAACCAGAGCAGTCTGACGACTGGATTACAGGTGAACAAACGAGGACTTTCGTCGGTTGGTTGCAGACATGTGCCATGCAAGATGGCGATATTGAAGATGACCTGTACTTGCTGTCCCAGTTACCATCTTTGAATATAATGACTTTCAAAGGGTATGAGATAAATGGGAATACATTTTACACGATCGCCCAAGATAAGAAGAGCACCAACAAAAACAGTGGTGCTCGCGTTTATGCAACAACCAAGACGGGAAGGGAACATATTATGGTTACATAGAGGACATATGGGAACTTAACTATGGAGGTGGTTTGAAGGTCCCTTTGTTTCGGTGCAAATGGGTAAAATGACACGAGGCGGGGTAACGGAAGACCCGTAGTATGGAATGACAACAATGGATCTCAACAATCTTTCGTATGCAGACGATCCATTCGTCCTAGCAACCAATGATGTGGCGCAGGTTTTCTATGTGAAAGACATGTCTACCAGACCGAGAAAAAGAGAAGATAAGGAGGCGAATGCATTATACGATGAGCCAAATCGCCACATAGTTCTTTCAGGGAAAAGAAACATCGCGGGACTGGATGAGAAGATAGACATGTCAGAAGATTATGAAAAGTTCGATGAAATTGCTCCATTCACAGTGAATATTTATCCGAGCATCTAGTTAAATGATAAAGAGTGTCCATGGTTACGGCGCAAAGGGACACACACGAAGAAAACATTTCACGCCCAAAGATCCTACTCTGGGATGTGATAGGCTTCACTGTCATCACTTTCTTCTGTAGTGAGTTTCTAGACTTATATATCTGGAAAGTGCCACTTCGAACAAACCGGAGGGAATCTTTGTAATAGTTAGGGTACTTATTTGTTTTGGTATTTTAAACGCGAAGAAATTTTATGTGCAAAAACTGGATGCACTTTGTCTACAAATTACTTCGTCAAATAATTCAAATTTGAAAATGACTGGCACTAATAGAAAGTTTGAAAATTTTTGTACCTAAAGAAAAAATATTCAGAAATAAATAAAGTAGAACATAAAAAAACTAAATTTTTTGAGACAAAAACTAAATAAAAAAATCCCACCTACTGGGCCATAGCGGCTGCATACGACTAGTAACCCAACCTGTAGTTGGGCCAGGATGCAAGCCCGTAGGGCCCAGTAGGCCCACAAGGCAGAGATGCAGAGTTCGGCCCAGAAGCCTGCTATACAGAGGAGTTCGAGAGAGCAGCTGCGTCGGGGCTTTTAAACAGGTGCGGGTGCCCCTCGACTAGCGAGGTGGGACTAAACTTGCCCGCACCGCACCTGCGCCAGCGCATCCCCTTTAGTATCGGGTAGTGGCTACAACCGGTACTAAAGGGTGGCCTTTAGTACCCGTTGTAGCAACCACCCGATACTAAAGGGGGTGGGTCCTTTAGTAGTGGTTATAGCCACCAACCGGTACTAAAGGGGGTGCACTTCCGCTGCTTCGCCTGGCCAAAACAGACCTTTAGTACCGGTTAATGGATCCAACCCATACTAAAGGTAGGTTCTATATAAGAAAACACTTCAAAAAAAATCGTCAGTTCATTCTCCCTCTGCTACTTCTCCTCTACCCCGTCACCGCCGCCCCTCCTTGCCGCCCCTGTCACCGTCCCCGTCACCATCGCCGCCGCCCCCGTCGTCGTCCCCGTCACCGTCGCCGCCGTCCCCGTCGCCGTCCATCACCGTCGCCGCCGCCCCCGTCCACGTCCGCGTTGCCGTCCCCTTTGCCTCGCCGTGATGTCGCCTCGTCGTCCCGTTGCCTCGCCGTCGCCCCGCTGTGAGCTCCTCTCCCTAGCCCGTCTCCTCCCTTCAATCGAAGCCATCGCGCCGCCGGTGCCGTAGGTGCACACGCGTACGCGCGCGCACACACACACACGATTCTGTTTTTAGTTTTTAGTTTTTAGTTTTTTCTATTTTTTCTATTTTTTATACAAATGTTTTAGATGAATTAATTAGATTAGATTAGATTAATGTCAAATAGGATATAGACATGTTAGAAATGTTATAGAAATGTTATAGACATGTTAGAAATTTTAGAAATGTTAGTTTTTGCTAGATGAATTAGATTAATTTTAAATTGTTATAGAAATGTTATATAAATGTTAGTTTTTAGTTTCTTATAATTTTAGTTCTACAAATTTAGAATTTGCATATAAGAAATTACAATCCAACCATTTAAAAAATGTTCCTTTTGCGGTGTCTAGTATTTGTTCTCGATGATGCCCGGCCCGCATCCTCGCCGTCGACCCGTTCGCGACGACGCGCTACTTCAGAGGACCTATGTCCGGGACCGGGCTCCGCCGGGCTGGCACTGGGAGGTGCTACCTTCAGGGGCTCGCCGCTTGGCGAGGAACCCGGGTCCCGTCATCGACCCTGAGCTCCTTTGGTGGCATTCCCGTGGGCAACTTTCGGTGCGGAGGGAGCCGGCCCTGCCGGAGGTGGTGCGTCGCCGTATCAGGGAGGAGGACGAGCATGTCTCTCACTACATGGCTGTTATGGACATCAAGTTCTCCAATACCTGGCAGGGTCTTTGGGGAGATGACCGGAGCTATGATCCTGTGATGGTTCCTTCTCTTTGCGTGTCCACCGCCCGCGCCTTAGGAACCACGAGTGGCCTAGATTATTCTTTAATATTTGATCTTTATTAGCTAGCTAGCTAGTGATGTATTCGATATATAATATTCGAGACGATGTATTCGAGATTATATATTATTCGAGACGATGCATATTATGTACTATGATCCAGGATTTCCTTATTGATTTCATGCATGCATTATAATTTTAATGCTAAATTGTTTTATATTTATTCTAGATTAGTTAAATAAAAGCTATGGCGGACAATACCGGCAGAGAGGGAGAAGAGGCACTGTTCGAGATCATACGCTCCCCTCGCGCGCCAGATGATCGAAATAAAGAAGATGAAGGCTCCCAATATCTGAACAATACCAGGGAGGGTGATGATATGATATTCGATCGCGATGACCGAATTGATGAAGTCATGGACGACGACTTTGATTATGATGGTGAAGAAATTAATGATTATGACGGCGAAGAAAATGTTGATCTTGAAATAACAAAGACCGACGAGGTATATTTATATAAGCAGGCATCTGGTGATCATCACATGTTTTAAATGATTTGAAGATATTAACGAATCGATCTTTCTTCTTTCAGCCCTCCGGATCGAGCAAATCTTCTACAGACAGAGTGCAAGGCCCGGGAAAAAAGTTGAAGGAGGGCATAAAGTACACCATCGATGCCATCAAAACTAATGGCAAACCAATAGTGCATAAGAACATTGTTAACAAGTTCATTCGTTAGTGCGGAGTTCTTGTGAAGTACAAACCCCATATCTCCATTCAAGAATGGAAAGAGCCATCAAAGCCCCGTCCAGATCTTACTTTTGTCGACGCCAGAGCAAAAACTATGCTTTGGGAAAATCTCATTGAACATTTCACCCTACCAGATCATTTCACAGCTGCAGATGTGGAGAAAGTCAAGGACGCTGCTCTTAGGAACATGGCAATTGCATTCAACAACCACAAGAAAACTGTATGGAATAACTACGTCAAAGCAGGAAAGAAGACTACAGAACTCAAGGGAACACTTGAGAACCAAAGATAACACTGGGACGATTTCGTTAAATTCAAGGAATCAAAATTATCTAAGGAACGGTCAAGTAAAAACAAGGCCAATGCCACAAAAAAGCAGCAATTCCATAGGCTGGGGTCAGGTGGCTACGCGATGGCAATGCCTAAGTGGGATAAGTCTAAGCAAGAGATGCTAGCTGCACAGGTCACTCCAGTTACGTTGAGCTGCCCACCCCCCCAAGGTGCAGAACTTGGTTCTATGCGCGTGTGGGGGCGTTGGACCCGAAGACAGGCGAGGTTTCGAAGAAGGCATGTCTTAAAGGAGCCAATGTTAAGTTAGTTGAAGCAATAGAAGAAGCTCGAAAGGGGGTGTTCACGGCCAACAGAGAGAATGGAGAGCTTACGCGCGCCCTGGGAAATCCTAAACACCCGGGAAGAACACGAGGCAAGGGCGTTATTCCGTGGTATGAGGGATTTTTTGAGTGGAACGCCGACTACAGAAGCCGTGCGAGAAGGAAGATGGAGGAGGAGAAGAAGAAGAAGCTGGAGGACGAGCAGAGGAAGCAGGAAGCAGAACGCCTTCAAGGCCTAGAATCAGCGCACGTGGACTTGGCACTCAAATTGCAGCGGCAGTAGGAGCAGATCGACTCGCTTAGCCAGGAAAGGGGGTCTCAGTAGCGGCCTCAGCTAGCGGATGATCCAGCATTGGATAGCATAGTCCCATCCATGCCGAGAAGCAGCATGGGTTCCGCCCCAGGAGACGCACTTCTGGATAGATACCCTATGGATGACATCATGGAGAACACTAACTGTGAGCTACACGTCAAAATAAAGAACATATCCGTGAAGGTGGAGGATGCTGTTGCTTATACAAATCCCCCCGAAGCTATGTACCAATGCAGAACGATTCCAGCCGGCTATGCTCGTGTCGTGGTTGATGAGGTGGTGGACCAATATTAGGGGCTACAGCTTGACATTCATGGAGGTGAAGAGGAGCACACACTGGGAGAGGCCATACATCATATCATCCTATGGAGAAAGGATTGCATCATCTTTCGAAGGCCACCGACACCGCGTCAGCTAGAGCTTGACATTCCAGGAGGTGACGAGGAGCAGACGACTCATGCTACACCAAGTCCGTCACAGCTTCAGGCCACTCCTCCTGCTTCAAGTCAGCCAACGTGTGAGGCCACTCCTCCTGCTTCAACTCAGCCAACGCATGAGGCCACTCCTCCTCCTTCGACTCAGCCAATGCGTGAGGCCACTCCTCCTGCTTCAACTCAGCCAACGCTTGAGGCCACTCCTCCTCCTCCAAGTCCACCAATGCGTGCCACTCCTCCTCCAAGTCCGACACTGCGTTAGCCATCTCCGCTGCCTCAGCAATCGCGGAAGAGAGCCGCCGCAGCTATGGTGCGTAGTGCTACAAGTCGAGGTAGTACAGGACGTACAGGCGGAGGCAAGCGGTTTCAATATGGTCCAAGAAGCCTTGCGCCTCTTCCGCAGAGGCCTTATGACATGACCAACGAGCAAAAGGAAGCCATAGTGAAGGCCCAAGTGGACGCCCATTTTGGACCGAAACCGCCACTACCGCCAAGGGAGAAAGTTGTCGAGGATAAGATTGGCCACTTTATTCATATGGCTAAAGCACCATCTCCCAAGCCTGTTGACTCAGACTATGAGCGCCAAATTAGGAAGGCACATCGAGCACGACAAAAGGAGTCGAGCTCGAGCTCGAGCCAAGCAGCTGGCCAGAAATGCGAGAAAACCGTTCCCCAACTAGGAGAACAAGTGGTACCAACAGATGAGAGTACCGGCACCGGTCCGCTGGTAATAACCGACGAGCATAGAAGGCACGCTGAAATGCTCGGTATCACTGTTGGACAACTACTCGAAATTGAGCCCATGCCTAAGCTTAGAGAGCAGGACATAAAACGGAAATATGTCCGGGGCCAACCTTTGGTAAAGCCTGAGGAGGTCAAGAACCTCCCAATGAGAATGTATGAATTGCATAATTGGTACATGAAAATTACCAAGAGTACCAATTGAGAGGGCCTCATGGTGAAAGTCGAGGAAGAGTATTACTTCCATAAGCTAGCTCTATCCGTTGAGTATTCAGAACTATTTTAGTTATTCAATCAAGATGCACTCGACAAATATCTCATCAGTTGCTATTGTCTGTAAGTGATTTCTTTTTGTAATTTAAGTCTCAAGCTAGCTGTAGTGCTCATTGATCGATCATTACCTGTAATTATCCTCAATATATTCTTTTCTGTGGTATTATGCAGGATGAAGATGTATGAAATGAAAAAAGGTGGACGCTATGGCATTGGGTTCATTGACCCAAATATCGTTAATGAACAAACATGGACACATAAATGGTATAAAGACGATGTAGAGAAAAACATGCTAGAGTTCTTGAAGCGCCTCCATAGCAATGAAGATATACTACTTCCTTACAACTTCCTGTCAGTCACCCTGTCTTGTACTACAAATTCTGTTTTTACTTACTAGCTAGCTAGATGTTAATAATTAAGTGTATGGGGTTTAGGGTAGTTGATGAGTGTTATGCACATGCCTGCTTAATTAAGACATGCAAATGTGTGTGCATGCAGTTTCCATTTGAGCTTGTTAATCATTAAAGTTGATGAAGGAACAGTTGAAGTACTGGACTCACTACTTCAAGAAAGAAAGACTACACAATCATGAAGGGGATAGTCGACAGGTAATTTCAATCATTATTAACTATATGTCGGCCTCTTTTGTTCGTCATTGCCTGATATCAACTATTTAATAACTCGTTTATTCATTTTCTTTGCCGACGAGCAGGGCTTGGGAAAAGTTCAGGAATTATATTTATATATATGCATAACGTGCACAATATGTAGTATCGTAAAATACCAGCAAACGAAAAAGAATTAAATGGAAAACACAAAATTAAAGGAAAAATAAATAAATAACCAAAACCCCCCAATAATTTTAGTACCGGTTGGTGTTACCAACCGGTACTAAAGATCTCCCCACACCCGGCCCTGGCTCATGCCACGTGGTGGCCCTTTAGCGGCGGTTCATGCAGAACCAGTATTAAAGGGGGGGACCTTTAGTCCCCACCCTTTAGTGCCGGTTACAGAACCGACACTAAAGGCCCTTACGAACCGGTGTTATAGCCCGGTTCTGCACTAGTGCAAGAAGAGAAAGTATGTTAGCTTATGCCTCCCCCTCATATGAAATTGCAATAGTGATTACCTGTCTTGTTAACAATTTCCTAGGATAATTCCGCACACCGACCCATCATTATTCCACACTCGCTATTTATAATATTTAGTAATATATTCTAAATTTATGATAACAACACCTACTTTTATATTTTAGCTCTTCGATATCATGCAAAGTTATCCTATTCATACCCACAACGTAGTTCTATTTCTCGTATCAAGTTGGAAGCAAACGTTTGGTGTACGTAGAGTCGTATCAGTAGCAGATAGGACTTTAGAGAATATTGATCTTACCTTTATCTCCTTGTGGATTCTACACTCCATATTTACCACTTCCACCTTTGGAAATTGCTACGATGATTCCCTACACTTGGGGATTATCAAGCTCTTTTCTGGCGCCGTTGCCGGGGAGCAATAGCCTGGGGTTGATATTCTCATGTGTGCTTGTTTGCTTTCTTCACTAAGTATATTTTGTTTTTCCTTTTTGTTTCTGTTTAGTTGTGGGTGAAACATACAAAAAAATTATAGAATGAAAATACAAAAAAAACTTACTTGCCTCTCATGCCTAAAAAAGTTTTTCAAAAAGAGAAGTGATTGAAAAGTTAAGCATTGAAGAAGTGAGGGTCGACCTTGAGCACTTGTGTTCATGCTCACGAAAACAATGTAGACTTTTTCATGTAAGTTTCTCTATAAATAATTGTCCCCTTGTATATATCCATGTATTATAAAAATAATGTGCCAAGGTTTGGTTTTAGGACGATTAGATTGCTTGTTTACTATGTGCAGAACAAAAACAGAAACTTTGGCTGTAGCACGTGATTTTACATTTTTTTACTGGAAGGTCAAATGGGTATGAAACTTTTAGCAAATTAATTCTGTACAAATTGTTAAAATTGTAATATTTATTTCATAATTGTTGGAGTTACATAAGTTTACTAAACTTCCAGGTTACTACAGACTGTCCTATTTTTGACAGATTCTGTTTTTCACGTGTGGTTTGCTTATTTTGATGAATCTATGCCTAGTAACGGGGGGTATGAACCATAGATAAGTTAGAATAAAGTAGTTTTAACACCAATATAAATAAATAATTAATTCATTACAGTACCTCAAAGTGGTAGTTTGCTTTATTACACTAACGGATCTCATAGAGTTTTTGTTAAGTTTTGTGTGGATGAAGTGTTCGAAGATTGAGGAGCTATCAATATGAGACAAATAAAGAGAGGCAAGAGTTCAATCTTGGGGATTCCCATGGCACCCGAAGTAAATATTTCAAAGGACAGTCAAGCATCTAAGCTTGGGGATGCCTCGCTTGGCATCCCATCTTTCTTCTCCAACAAATATCGGTATACCTTGGTTTTTGTTTTGTTCACATGATTTGTATCATTTGTGGTTTTTTTTCCTTTAATTACCATGCTAGTATGGGTTAGACCTTCATTGATTTATATAATAATTCATGTGCTTCACTTATATCTTTTAAGTATGATCTTATAGAAGTGCTCTTTGTGCTTCACTTAAATCTTTTGAGTATGGTTTAATAGAATGCTTCGTGTGCTTCACTTACATATTTTGAGCTTGGATATTGGTTAGTGTATATTACTTGTAGAATGATCCATGAACTTCACTTATGTCTTTTGGAGTATGAATAATACTATCATCTAAAGTGGGTTTGGAAGAGTGTCAACTTTAGGAATTAGTGATCCCACTATTCCGAAATTGAAGAATTTTGCTTATGTGGAGAGTAGAAAAATTTCTATGCTTGTAGATCATGAAAAGAATGCTTTATGTGATGGTTATATTGTTGAATTAATTCATGATTCTACTGAAAATTGTTATGAGGGAGTAATTTATGCTTGTAGGAGTCGCAATAATACCAAGTTTCCTCTCTATGTGCTTAAAGTTTTGAAGTCATACTTGTTTTGCCTTCCTATGCTAGTTGATTCTTGTTCCTATAAATTGTGTTCTCACAAAATCCCTAGGCATAGGAAGCGGGTTAGATTTAAATGTGCTAGTCATATTCTTCATGATGCTCTCTCTATGTTTCAGTTCTTTTCTTTTATGTGAGTATCATTGAAATCATCATGCCAAGCTAAAAGGCATTAAAGAAAAGCGCTTGTTGGGAGACAACCCAATATCTACCCTTGCTGTCTTTGTGTGTTTACATGATTAAGATACTGTATTAATCATGTTTTCTAGCTTTTGTTTTAATATAATGCCAAGTAAGACCTTTGGGAAGACTTGGGTGAAAGTTAATGTAATCTTGTTGTAAAAACAGAAACTTTGCACTCACGGGATTAGCTGCCATTTTTTTACATAAGAGTGCTTTTGAGTTGATTATTTTTGCAGAATATTAATAGACAAATTACCCATGCACACCAGTTTATTTCATAATTTTTGTAGTAGCAGAAGTATTGTTGTTGTTCAGATCATTACACACTATTCTCTTTCTGACAGATTCTGTTTTCATTGCATAGTTTGCTTGTTTTCTAGTTTCTATGGCTTATATTTCTCAATATAAATTGTAGAAATAATATGGTACAGTAGGCATTGTGTGGGAAAAATTATGAACCTTGTCTTTGACAGTACCAAAGTGAATGGTTTACTCTTTATCATACTAACCTATCTCACGAAGTTCCGTTAAGTTTTGTGTGATTGAAGTCTTCAAGCTTTGGGTGAGATATAGATATGAGGAGAATAAGGAGCGGAAAGACTATAAGTTGGGGGATGCCCAAGGCACCCTAAGGCCATATTCAAGGAAGACTCAAATGCCTAAGCTTGGGGATGCCCCGGAAGGCATCCCCTCTTTCGTCTTCAAAACTATCGGCATACTTTACTCGGAGCTATATTTTTATTCGTCACATGATATGTGTTTTGCTTGGAGCGTATTTTCAATTTTACTTGCTGTTTGAATAAAATCATTGGATCTGAAATCTTCAATGAAAAAGAATCCTCCCATGGCTAGTTAATTATTTGACTACTCAGTGTGCTTCACTTCTATCTTTTTGGAGTAGTTTGTCATTTACTCATGTGCTTCACGTATATCCTATGAGTAAATGGTTGAATTAATTTAATACATAAATATGAATTTATATATGTTTCATATTCTTATACCATGGGGAGTAATGACTTCACATAGAATAAGTATAGGTAGTAAACTTATTGAAAGTTAGCAAACACAGAATTGGTCACATGAACAATTCATGAGTGAATATTGAAGGAAGAGAGATTTCACATATAAATATGCTATCTTGGACATATTTTGTAGTTGTGAGCACTCATTAAAATATGACATGCTAAAAGGTTGATGTTGGACAAGGAAGACTACTTAATGGGATATGTTTTCCTATATCCAAAACGTTATATTGTCTTGGATCATTCAACATGGTGAGCTTGCCTTTGCCTCTCATGCTAGCCAAATTCTTTGCACCAAGTAGAAATACTACTTGTGCTTCCAAACATCCCTTATACTAGTTTTGCCATGAGAGTCCACCATACCTACCTATGGATTGAGTAAGATCCTTCAAGTAAGTTGTCATCGGTGCATGCAATAAAAATTGCTCTCTAAATATGTATGATCTATTAGTGCAAAGAAAATATGCTTTATACGAACTTGTGATAGGGAAGAAATAAAAGCGACGAACTACATAATAAAGGTCTCTATCACAAGAGGCAATATAAAGTGATGTTCTTTCGTATTAAGATTTTGTGCATTCAACCTTAAATCCGCATGACAACCTCTGCTTCCCTCTGCAAAGGGCCTATCTTTTACTTTTATCTTCTACCCTTATACAAGAGTCATGGTGATCATCACCTTTCCTTTTTACACTTTTTCCTTTGGCAAGAACTTTGTAATGGAGTGATCCGGATATATATCCACTTGGATGTAGGTTTTCATAAAGTATTATTGTTGACATTACCCTTGAGGTAAAAGGTTGGGAGGCAAAGCCCCTATCTTTCTCTGTGTCTTATTAAAATAACCCATAAATATCACATGAGTGTTAGCAATTGTGAAAGACTATATGATAGTTGAGTATGTGGGATTTGCTAAATCAACGCTCTTACATAGACCCTTCCTGAAAATAAGATGAATTGCAATTTTTTGAAGACTAAGAGCACTGTTTGTTAGTTTTCAAGAAAGTTTATGATCTATACTTTAACATGTGAAAAGCTTGTTACTTGATCATGAAAAGTTTTATGAGATGAGCTACTGTTATGACATATAATGATGCTAGAAAAGGTGATTGAAATTATCATTGATCAAACTTGTGCACCTACTAGCATTCACACTTCATAAATTATTTCTTTTATCATTTACCTACTTGAGGACGAGCAGGAATTAAGCTTGGGGATGGTGATATGTCTCCAACGTATCTATCATTTATGAACTATTCATGATATTATATTATCCATGGTTGATGTTTTATATGCTATTTTATATGATTTTTGGACTAACCTATTAACCTAGAGCCCAGTGCTAGTTTCTGTTTTTTCCTTGTTTTTGAGTTTTACAGAAAAGGAATACCAAACGGAGTCCAATTGACGTGCCAATTTTTGATGATTTTTCTTATGGACCAAAAGAAGCCCTTGGAGTAAAAGAGTTGGGCCAGAAGATTCTCGGGCTGTCCATGAGGGTGGGGGCGAGCCCACCCCCTGGGCATGGGCCCCTATCTCATGGACGATTCGGAGACCCCCCCTGACATGAGACCGACGCCAAAAATTCTTATAAATATAGAAACCTCCAGAAAATAACAACTACAAGAAATATGTCAACTTGTGACCTTGACTATTGGTCACTGAATGGTCATTATTTTCCATTTGTGACCTTTTTGTGACCAAAAACAAATGGTCAAAACCTGGCGGTCGTAAACTGAAATTAACGACCTTCTCTTTGAGAAGCTCATAGACGTTTACGACCAAAATATGCATATTGTTTTGTTTTCGTCACTAGCAGCCTCCCCAGGCCACGTAGGCATCCGACGTGGCAATCTGATGTGGTGCAAGAATCAGACCGGTCCAATTCGATTTTCTACATGGGCCTAGCCCAACAATTCGGCCTTTTTAGTGTATTTTTTTCCTGTTCTTTTATTAGCTACATGGGTCTGGCCCAACAATTCAGCCTTATTGATTTCTTTGCGTGGCCCTTTTAACAGCAGATTTTTTTTGGATCATGTATTTTTCTGGGCCATTTCTTTGCTGGGCCTCTCATGTTTTTTCCTCAAAAAAATTATTATGCCATTGACATTACAACACATCACACCACAAGCTATCTTGGGCCTAGCCCAGTTCTGATACATTTTCAAAGCAACATGCAATGTTATTATATTACAACCATTCATTCCAGCAATACTATTTGAGGCTGGCTAGATGGCTGAGCTACTACTGACTGACTGCGGGCTAACTAATTTTTTACAAACAAAAAAAACGCTACTGCATTTGCATGGCGCTGCTGAAATGCTCCAAGATCGTGAAAAAATTGAACTAGCCTATCTGGTACTTCACAGCAACCAAACATGTAATATGCTTAATGGAAAGATTTCTTGTCCAAGTCCCGCTTCTCCCTTAGCAAGCAATGACAGGCTGATGCAAAACATCTGAGCAATCAAAAGAGAACAAAAGGTAAGTCACTGATAGAATACAGAGTACTTTTAAAATAAAAAGTAAAGATACACCAGTATATTATCATTCTACTTATTATTATTATTAACCAGGTCATTCTACTTATCTAGAATATGGCTATTGATCAAAATTGGGAATTGAATTGGCACATATGACAAACTTAGCAGCAAACGAGCATGGAATATTTCACATACATGACAAGGTTTAAAAACCATCATTCAAAGTTACAGCAGATCAAAGTTCCATTTGTGTATATGGAATAACATTCATATTCAATCAATAGTACCTACTATAGGTGCATGATGGAATTAAACAGACACTAGCTATTCATCTTGCCATCTGCTGTAATAGAGCAACTATGTCAAAATTAATTATGTGTATGTCACATGATACATGCATCAGGCATAAGGACATCAAGCATCAGGCCCATATCTGTTCAGCAAGACAGAGTACATACCTTTGTGTTGATGCAATGGATGGGGCTGTAGTTGAACACTTGAATATATGGTCCGCATCATCGTTGACGCTGGACGTCACACGTACTTGTCCTTTTAGAAGTATGCCATGAAAGATGTTACATAAGCAAGTATTAGCATAAAGTAGAGCTTCTATAGTACATGCAAGCTTTAGATATGAAGGACCAAGCAAACTATTCTGGAAAATATCTAAAGTTACAGGAAAGCATGTGTTGGTATGAGCTTAAAGGAACAAGCATCGGTACTTGAGCTTAAACATGTTTTATTTTTACAAGCACCTCTCGAAGCATATTGCATTGTACACACGGCCTAAGACAAGTGGAGTTAAATAAAATCTGGGTGTTGAATATTTGTGCAACTAAGTCAAAATCTGATGTTTCATCTACGAGAAATAAAATTTAAAGAACATCAACCTTAACACTAAAAGAAAGTGCACAGAACTAAGCTCATCTATTTCATTGCTTCATACAGGAAGTAGGTGACACAAGAGGCTGCAGCAGTTGAGTTTGATTGTTTAGGCAAGATGGCATCTTGTATAAATTATTACGGCATAGTTGCAATTGTTGCTGCAGTCCAACAAAAGACACTAGTGCTTCATACTAGCAAGTATACCAAAATATGCGAAACAGATCATGTCAGTGCGTAAAATTTTAGTTGTATCTTGTGAAAGAAAAAGGGCCACAATTGTGGCAGATTCAAGGAGGAAACATGGTGCTTGGAACCAAAACTTTGCATAAAATTCGATCCTTATTTTAGTACCAAAACAAGTAGCAGCAGCAGCATCATGATAGACAGACAGACAGGGGATATCATATCAATCTTGAAGACATAGCACCAACAGCATGTCAGATCACCACATGGATTGAACGAACAAAATGAACCCTGAATGAATCACCTTTTTTTAGGGGTATCAATGAATCGTTGGAGTTGGGTCGCCTAGTTGTTGTTCCTGGTTGCGTGCTGGGCCTTGCCGAGCGAGGCCTTGTTGGACTTGTTCCCGGTGGATGAGGACCTCGCTGCCTTGCGCGTCGATTCCAGCCCTCCTCTACTTCTCTGCGTGCGTTGATTCTAGCATTTGTGCTATACAAATAAGCACTGGTCCACCCCTGGCATCAAACAATACATAGCAGTACATGACTTAGTTTGTAATCACCAAATTATCCAGAACTAGCAGGATTCATGTTAAATAGCAGTTTTTTGGTGAACGCAACACAAAATGAAGGATTCATGATCTACTAATGACTCCTAGCATAAAAAACACTTCTAGCCTAGTAAGCAACAGTATAGCATGCACTTATAAAATTCTTAACAGAATCAACAAAGGAGCAGCATGTAGCTGACCTTTGTGACCTTGACACTGGAGCTCCATGGACCTTAGCTTGGTGGTGACCAACCAATAGTCGCTGCACAAGGAGAGAGAGAGAGGAAAGCAGAGGTTAATCACGGGTACCTTGGCTTGAATTCAATGTCAATTCAACATGAGGGAGGGAGGGATTGCAACAAGGGGGGTCGAACCTTGATGATGCGATGATGTTCCTGCTTGTCCTTGTCCTTGTCCCGCCGGGAAGAGGAAGGGAAGCTCCGCTCGATCTGGACACCGTCCATGGAGGTTGAGTCCCATGCCCTCTTAGCTGCAAAAAACAAACTTTCTCAGTACACACAACAGGAAACAAGGGGGATCAAAAAACGTAACGCCTGCAAGTAGTACTGCTTTGCTACAAGGTGCAATCACACAATTTTTTTAATTTCTACCATGCTTCCATTTTGCAGCAACTAGAAATCAATTGATTGCGGAGATCTTTCAAAAATTTGTTTACAGTTCACTAGGCAAGTTAGAATCCATCTGTCAAATAAAATCGCTCATCTGCCATAAGCATAAGCAATCAGACAGATCACACAAATTCAGTATTATTATTGTGCAAACAAAAAAATGTTCAGAGTGCCTCCATACATGAATCATAAACATCCTCTTATATTTGACCATTTCCCACATCATTGTAACGTCCCTTACTGAATTTTGGTTCGAAGTGGCCATTTAGAGTGTGCAAACAGAAGGATTTTCTCCCCTCATGCTCTACCTGCCCGCATCAGAGACTCACAATCTGAACGGTCACTGTCATCACACTAGTTTTCAGATTCTCGCACTTGGAACTAGCACAAGAGTGAATTTCATACATCATCAATACAACAGAGCAGCACTAACCAATACACAAAGCATTACATCATATATGAGACAGACTACAAGAGTAACAGATCTAAAACAAGTGGTCACCCATCAATGAAGATTGAATGGGCACAATAGCAGAATAGACACGAACTAGATCAAAGTGTTACCTTTGTTGTAGCCATCGATGGCATGGAGAAGAGGAGGAGGAAGGCCACCGGATGCCTGGAGCAGGAAGAACGAACAAACACCTGTACTGCAGAATGACTTGTGAGGAAATTTGTCAAGGGGAAGGGCCGGAGCGGGGAGAGAGATTCATGGCCGAGATCCGAGAGTACCTCAGGAGCCAAGTAAGGGCGGAGGATGACAGTAGTCCGGCGTCTCTTGTACGGCATCGAACACGGACGAGAGGCGTCGAAGGGCACGGCCGCATCGTCACCGGAGAAGAAGCATGGTGGCTCCTCTACCGGCGCGAGCGCGCGACCGTGGAGAAGGAGGCTACCTCCAATCTCGATGTCGTGGATGGGGAAGCGACGGCAGTGGTTCCCCTTCCCTGTAGCCGCTGCACGCTCTGGTACATCTCCAACAGTGTCGCACCGATGCCGGCCCCGCCGTAGAGATCCATCACCGCCGCGGTCGGTCGGGATCGATTGATCGAGGGGGGAGGAGGATTGTTTCCGTGTCTTGGATCAGTTTTTGTGGAGAAGGAAGCGAGGGGCTGGCGGATTTGGTGGATGCGTCGCGAGAGGAAGGGGGTCGGGGTGGTGAAGAGGAGGAAGGGCGTGATGGAGAGGAGCTCCGCCGGGGTGGTTAGGAAGGGCGCGATGGAGAGGGAAAGAAAGGAGGCGGGGGGTGGTGGATGGAAAATGAGCACGAGGACATAGCTAGGGTTTCGGGGTTGGTGTGAAAGGGTCAAGGACTGCCGTTGAATCCGTGAGCATCCGACGGTGTGCGATGCATGATCCGCGTGTGACGTCCACGGACCAATCAGAGTGCAGTAAGATGTTATGACCATCTAAATGGGTCGTAGTTGACTAAAAAATAATGTGTTAAAATCATGTTAGCTATTTTATGACCCAAGAAATTCAACAAGAAAATGTAAAACCTTCTCACTTTGTCACCAAGTGTGGACAACTTTTCAGGAAAAATAATAAACATGAAATGAGATAAATATCTTTAAAAAGGTGCCATGAGAAATGAGTTTTTTTGGCAAAAAATCATTTTCCATTTTTTTCGAGTGCCCCAAATGAGGTTTTTTGTGAAGGACCTACCAAATATTCTTGCAAGATTGGACCAAATCATTTTTCTAACATACTAGGCCATATTTAATGCACAATTGACCAAATGGTTGGGTGTAAAAAGTTTTGATCCACCTCTAGTGAAAAATACAAATTTCCGCCGATTCACGTGGAAGCGGGTCAAATTTGAACTACAACTGCCTCATAGTTTGCTCTTTATTTTTTTCCATAAATCATTTCTAGGTACATAAGTATCTATTTAATCAGAGAAATATCAAAAAATTTCCAAGATTCAACCACTAGCTAGGAACGGTCAAGCCCATCATTTTGACCGCATTTTCAAACGGGCATAAAAATTCAAGAAAAATCAAAAAATTGGAAAACCTTCATATTGTTTCAATATATATGACCAAGTTTCTAGGAAAAATAATTAACTTGTAATACAGAAATTATTTTAAAAAAGTGTTCACAGAAATGAGCTGTCATGCGTGAAGATTCATGGCTTTCAAGCCGAGTGATCAATCTTATGGCCACATTCGTGGCATAGTTTGTTGAAATGATCTCATACAGTGCACAAGGGTGCATTTTGGAATTCCAAACAATGTTGCCTAAGGTAGTTTTCACTTTCATTGCACAAAAGAGCCATTTTCCATTTTTAGAGTGCCCCAAATGAGTTTTTTTTGTGAAGGACCTACCAAATAATTCTTGCAGAATTGAACCAAATCATTTTTCTAAAATACAAGGCCATATTTAATTCACAATTGACCAAATGGTTTGGTGTAAAAAGTTTTGATCTACCTCTGGTGAAAAAGACAAATTTCCGTCGATTCAATTGGAAGCGGGTCAAATATGAACTGCAGCTGCCTCATAGTTTGTTGTTTCTTTTTTCCAAAAATCATTTCTAGGTACATAAATATCTATTTAATCAGAGTAACATCAAAAGTTTTCCAAGATTCAACCACTATTTAGGAACGGTTAAGCCCGCCGTTTTGATCGCATTTTGAAACGGGCATAAAAAGTTCAAAAAAATCAAAAAATTGGAAAACCTTCGCATTGTATCATTATATGTGACCAAGTTTCTTGGAAAAATAATAAACTTGTAATACGGAAATTATTTTTAAAAAGTGTTCTCAAAAATGAGCTGTCATGCGTGAAGATTCATGGCTTTCAAGCCAAATGATCAATCTTATGGCTACATTCATGGCATAGTTTGTTCAAATGATCTCATATTGTGCACAAGGGTGCGTCTTGGAATTCCAAACAATGTTGCCTAAGGGGGTTTTCACTTTCATTGCACAAAAGAGCCATCTTCCATTTTTCGAGTGCCCCAAATGAGGTTTTTTTGTGAAGGACCTACCAAATAATTCTTGCAAAATTGGACCAAATCATTTTTATAAAATACTAGGCCATATTTAATGCACAATTGACCAAATGGTTGGATGTAAAAGGTTTTGATCCACCTCTGGTGAAAAAGACAAATTTCCGCCGATTCAGTTGGAAGCGGGTCAAATTTGAACTGCACCTGCCTCATAGTTTGCTCTTTATTTTTTCCAAAACCATTTCTAGGTACATAAGTATCTATTTAATCAGAGAAACATCAAAAGTTTTCCAAGATTCAACCACTAGCTAGGAACGGTCAAGCCTGCCGTTTTGACCGCATTTTGAAACGGGCATAAAAAATTCAAAAAAAATAAAAAAAATTGGAAAACCTTCGCATTGTGTCGTTATATGTAGGGATGGCAATGGGTACCCATTACCCGCGTACCCTGCGGGTAAAAACCCTATTAGGGTAAGGGTATGGGATAAAAATTTACCCATGGGTACTTAAATGGGAAACTATCATACCCATCGGGTAGAAAGGGTAAGGGTATGAGATCATATAACCCATGCTCGCGTACCCATGTACCCATCTAAAATGTTGATAAGTGGGTTTTTGTTAATATCCTAATGTATTGATTTTCCCCTCCTAATCACGCTAGGTAAAAACTCTAATGTGTAATCAAATTATCTCTATAATTTATCATGATTTTGTGAACTTAAAGTGTGTGCCTATGTGTTGTTATTTATCATTATGTGTTGTTTTCTAACATTTTTATGTGTCACTTTATAAGCAAGTATTTTTGTTTATGAGAATGTGTTGTTGTTACAATATGTTGTTGTACATTGTTGTTTAAACTTTGTTGCTATTAATAACATATGATTATATATTGCTTTTTACAACAATTTTCTACTCAATTGATGTGTTGTAAATGCGGGCATTTTTATGTGCGGGTACCCATATACCCTGTCGGGGGACGGGTATGGAAAAAATTGTACCCTTGATGGGTATGGGTATGGGTGATGGGTAAGCTCAGGGTGGATGGGTAAGGGTATGAGGTAGCTCCACTTGTACTCATACCCTGCGGATGCCATCCCTAATTATATGTGACCAAGTTTTTAGGAAAAATAATAAACTTGTAATACGGAAATTATTTTTAAAAGTGTTCTCAAAAATGAGCTGTCATGCGTGAAGATACATGGCTTTCAAGCCAAATGATCAATCTTATGGCAACATTCATGGCATAGTTTGTTTAAATGATCTCATATTGTGCACAAGGGTGCATCTTGGAATTCCAAACAATGTTGTCTAAGGGAGTTTTCACTTTCATTGCACAAAAGAGCCATTTTCCTTTTTTCGAGTGCCCCAAATGAGGTTTTTTTTGAAGGGCCTACCAAATAATTCTTGCAAAATTGGACCAAATCATTTTTCTAAAATTCTAGGCCATATTTAATGCAAAATTGACCAAAAGGTTGGGTGTAAAAAGTTTTGATCCACCTCTGGTGAAAAAGACAAATTTCCGCCGATTCAATTGGAAGCGAGTCAAATTTGAACTGCACCTGCCTCATAGTTTGCTCTTTATTTTTTCCAAAAATCATTTCTAGGTACATAAGTATCTATTTAATCAGAGAAACATCAAAAAATTTCCAAGATTCAACAAATAGCTAGGAATGGTTAAGCCCGCCATTTTGACCGCATTTTGAAACGGGCATAAAAGATTCAAAAAAATAAAAAATTGGAAAACCTTCGCATTGTGTCATTATATGTGACCAAGTTTCTAGAAAAAATAATAAACTTGTAATACGGAAATTATTTTTAAAAAGTGTTCTCAAAAATGAGCTGTCATGCGTGAAGATACATGGCTTTCAAGCCAAATGATCAATCTTATGGCCACATTCATGGCATAGTTTGTGCAAATGATCTCATATTGTGCACAAGGGTGCATCTTGGAATTCCAAACAATGTTGCCTAAGGGAGTTTTCACTTTCATTGCAAAAAAGATCCATTTTCCATTTTTTGAGTGCCCCAAATGATGTTTTTTTGTGAAGGACCTACAAAATAAATTTTGCAAAACTGGACCAAATCATTTTTCTAAAATACTAGGCCATATTTAATGCACTATTGACCAAATGGTTGGGTGTAAACAGTTTTGATCCACCTCTGGTGAAAAAGACTAACTTCGGCCGATTCAATTAGAAGCGTGTCAAATTTGAACTGCATCTGCCTCATAGTTTGTTATTATTTTTTCCAAAAATCATTTCTAGGTACATAAGTATCTATTTAATCAGAGAAACATCAAAAGTTTTCCAAGATTCAACCACTAGCTAGGATCGGTCAAGCCCGCCATTTTGACCGCATTTTGAAACAGGCATAAAAAATTTAAAAACAATAAAAAAAATGGAAAACCTTTGCATTGTGTCATTATATGTGACCAAGTTTCTAGGAAAAATAATAAACTTGTAATGCGGAAATTATTTTAAAAAAGTGTTTTCAAAAATGAGCTGTCACGTGTGAAGATACATGGCTTTCAAGACAAATGATCAATCTTATGGCCACATTCACGGCATAGTTTGTTCAAATGATCTCATATTGTGCACAAGGGTGCATCTTGGAATTATAAACAATGTTGCCTAAGGGAGTTTTCACTTTCATTGCACAAAAGAGCCATTTTCCATTTTTCGAGTGCCCCAAATGAGGTTTTTTTGTGAAGGACCTACCAAATAATTCTTGCAAAATTGGACCAAATCATTTTTATAAAATACTAGGCCATATTTAATTCACCACTGACCAAATGTTGGGTGTAAAAAGTTTTGATCCACCTCTGGTGAAAAAGACAAATTTCCGCCGATTCAATTGGAAGCGGGTCAAATTTGAACTGCACCTGCCTCATAGTTTGCTCTTTATTTTTTCCAAAAATCATTTCTAGGTACATAAATATCTATTGAATCAGAGAAACATCAAAAAAATTCCAAGATTCAACAAATAGCTAGGAATGGTTAAGCCCGCCGTTTTGACCACATTTTTAAACCGGCATAAAAATTCAAAAAAATAAAAAATTGGAAAACCTTCGCATTGTGTTATTATATGTGACCAAGTTTCTAGGAAAAATAATAAACTCGTAATACGGAAATTATTTTTAAAAAGTTTTCTCAAAAATGAGCTGTCCTGCGTGAAGATACATGGCTTTCAAGCCAAATGATCAATCTTATGGCCACATTCATGGCATAGTTTTTGCAAATGATCTCATATTGTGCACAAGGGTGCATCTTGGAATTCCAAACAATGTTGCCTAAGGGAGTTTTCACTTTCATTGCAAAAAAGAGCCATCTCCATTTTTCGAGTGCCCCAAATGAGGTTTTTTTATGAAGGACCTACCAAATAATTTTTGCAACATTGGACCAAATCATTTTTCTAAAATACTAGGCCATATTTAATGCACTATTGACCAAATGGTTGGGTGTAAACAGTTTTGATCCACCTCTGGTGAAAAAGACAAATTTCGGCTGATACAATTATGTCGGGGAGGCTGATTCCACCAACACCTATGGGGACAGGGCCCCTTTCGGTTCGGTGAGGGCGGAGGCCGCACAAAGAGCGGATCGAGGCGGTACACGTGAGTGGTTTTTACCCAGCTTCGGGCCGCACGGATGCGTAAAACCCTACTGCTGCTTGTTGGATTGTATTGAATCCTTGCTCAGGAGCGATGGACGCTATCAGACTGAGCGTGGGAGTGTTTCTGGTGTTTCGAATGAGCCGAACTGGCCGAAACCCCCTCTACGTTGCGCTTGGGCCTCCTTTTATACTTTCAAGGGGTCTCCCACAGGTGGCAACGTAGACTAGAAGGGTAAAAATGGAAAAGGATGCGGTAGGTGCAGCTACCGCTATTGTGGATACAGTGCACCCTACCTAACTCTGACGGCAGGGGACAAGGGCATTAAATGCCTATCTGAGTTGCCTAAACAGTGCAAAAAGTGACCGTTAGGAGCGCCACCGTTTGCCACGATGGCCTTCTCTTCATCTCCGCTTGCCACCGCGCACGCCTAGCTGCACAGCCTCCTGCCACGTGTGCTTGGGAGAGTCCTAGAGCGACACGTTAGCAGGTGTGCTGGAGCGTAGGCATGAAGTGGGGGTTTCCCACGGCAAGCTCCTTGCCGCGGTCGTCGTCTTGCCGTGTTTGGGAGCTTGTTGCTCACCGGGCCTTGCCGGGACGTAGGGCGCGTCACGGCAAGCTTTCTTGCCGGGGCTTGAGTGGCCTTCCCGCGAAGCTCCTCTTGCCGGGGTCTTGTCTCTTCCCGGCAAGATCCTCTTGCCGGGGTCTGGGTTGGCCTTCCCGGCAAGCTCCTCTTACCGGGGCCTTGGTTGGCCTTCCCGGCAAGCTCCTCTTGCCGCGGGGCGCTGCAACTGCCCGTGCACGAGTTCGGGATACTAGGGTACCCCTACTCTAGTACACCGACAAATTAGAAGCATGTCAAATTTGAACTGCACCTTCCTCATAGTTTGTTATTATTTTTTCCAAAAATCATTTCTAGGTACATAAGTATCTATTTAATCAGAGAAACATCAAAAGTTTTCCAAGATTCAACCACTAGCTAGGAACGGTCAAGCCCGCCGTTTTGACCGCATTTTGAAATAGGCATAAACAATTCAAAAAAAATAAAAAATGGAAAACCTTCGCATTGTGTCATTATATGTGACCAAGTTTCTAGGAAAAATAATAAACTTGTAATACGGAAATTATTTTAAAAAAGTGTTTTCAAAAATGAGTTGTCATGCGTGCAGATACATGGCTTTCAAGCCAAATGATCAATCTTATGGCCACATTCACAGCATAGTTTGTTCAGATGATCTCATATTGTGCACAAGGGTGCATCTTGGAATTATAAAAAATGTTGCCTAAGGGAGTTTTCACTTTCATTGCACAAAAGAGCCATTTTCCAATTTTCGGGTGCCCCAAATGAGGTTTTTTTGTGAAGGACCTACCAAATAATTCTTGCAAACGTGGACCAAATCATTTTTCTAAAATACTAGGACATATGTAATGCACAATTGACCAAATGGTTGGGTGTAAAAAGTTTTGATCCACCTCTGGTGAAAAAGATAAATTTCCGCCGATTCAATTGGAAGCGGGTCAAATTTGAACTGCACCTGCCTCATAGTTTGCTCTTTATTTTTTCCAAAAATCATTTCTAGTTACATAAGTATCTATTTAATCAGAAAAACATCAAAAGTTTTCCAAGATTCAACCACTAGCAAGGAACGGTTAAGCCCGCCGTTTTGACCGCATTCTGAAACGGGCATAAAAAATTCAAAAAAAATCAAAAAAATTGGAAAACCTTCGCATTGTGTCATTATATGTGACCAAGTTTCTAGGAAAAATAATAAACTTGTAATACGGAAATTATTTTAAAAAAGTGTTCTAAAAAATGAGTTGTCATGTGTGAAGATACATGGCTTTCAAGCCAAATGATCAATCTTATGGCCACATTCACGACATAGTTTGTTCAAATGATCTCATATTGTGCACAAGGGTGCATCTTGGAATTATAAACAATGTTGCCTAAGGGAGTTTTCACTTTCATTGCACAAAAGAGCCATTTTCCATTTTCCGAGTGCCACAAATGAGGTTTTTTGTGAAGGACCTACCAAATAATTCTTGCAAAATTGGACCAAATCATTTTTCTAAAATACTAGGCCATATTTAATGCACAATTGACCAAATGGTTGGGTGTAAAAAGTTTTGATCCACCTCGGTGAAAAAGACAAATTTCCACCGATTCAAGTGGAAGCGGGTCAAATTTGAACTGCACCTGCCTCATAATATGCTCTTTATTTTTTCCAAAAATCATTTCCAGGTACATAAGTATCTATTTAATCAGAGAACCATCAAAAGTTTTCCAAGATTCAACCACTAGCTAGGAATGGTTAAGCTCGCCGTTTTGACCGCATTTTGAAACGGGCATAAAAAAGTCAAAAAAAATCAAAAAATTGGAAAACCTTCGCATTGTGTCATTATATGTGACGAAGTTTCTAGGAAAAATAATAAACTTGTAATACGAAAATTACTTTAAAAAAGTGTTCTCAAAAATGAGCTGTCATGCGTGAAGATACATGGCTTTCAAGCCAAATGGTCAATGTTATGGCCACATTCATGGCATAGTTTGTTCAAATGATCTCATATTGTGCACAAGGGTGCATCTTGGAATTCCAAACAATGTTGCCTCAGGGAGTTTTCACTTTCGTTGTACAAAAGGGCCATTTTCCATTTCTCGAGTGCCCCAAATAAGGTTTTTTATGAAGGACCTTCCATATAATTCTTGCAAAATTGGACCAAATCATTTTTATAAAATACTAGGACATATGTAATGCACAATTGACCAAATGGTTGAGTGTAAAAAGTTTTGATCCACCTCTGCTGAAAAAGACAAATTTACACCGATTCAATTGGAAGCGGGTCAAATTTGAACTGCACCTGCCTCATAGTTTACTCTTTATTTTTTCCAAAAATCATTTCTAGGTACATAAGTATCTATTTAATCAGAAAAACATCAAAAGTTTTCCAGGATTCAACCACTAGCAAGGAACCGTTAAGCCCGCCGTTTTGACCGCATTTTGAAACGGGCATAAAAATTTCAAAAAAAATCAAAAAAATTGGAAAACCTTCACATTGTGTCATTATATGTGACCAAGTTTCTAGGAAAAATAATAAACTTGTAATACGGAAATTATTTTAAAAAAGTGTTCTAAAAAATGAGCTGTCATGCGTGAAGATACATGGCTTTCAAGCCAAATGATCAATCTTATGGCCACGTTCACGGCATAGTTTGTTCAAATGATCTCATATTGTGCACAAGGGTGCATCTTGGAATTATAAACAATGTTGCCTAAGGGAGTTTTCACTTTCTTTGCACAAAAGAGCCATTTTCCATTTTTCGAGTGCCCAAATGAGGTTTTTTTGTGAAGGACCTACCAAATAATTCTTGCAAAATTGGACCAAATCATTTTTATAAAATACTAGGCCATATTTAATTCACCACTAACCAAATGGTTGGGTGTAAAAAGTTTTGATCCACCTCTGGTGAAAAAGACAAATTTCCGCCGAGTCAAGTGGAAGCGGGTCAAATTTGAACTGCACCTGCCTCATAGTTTGCTCTTTATTTTTTCCAAAAATCATTTCTAGGTACATAAGTATCTATTTAATCAGAGAAACATCAAAAAATTTCCAAGATTCAACCACTAGCTAGGAATGGTTAAGCCCGCCGTTTTGACTACATTTTTAAACGGGCATAAAAAATTCAAGAAAAATCAAAAAATTGGAAAACCTTCACATTGTGTCATTATATGTGACCAAGTTTCTAGGAAAAATAATAAACTTGTAATACGGAAATTATTTTAAAAAAGTGTTCTCAAAAATGAGCTGTCATGCGTGAAGATACATGGCTTTCAAGCCAAATGATCAATGTAATGGCCACATTCATGGAATAGTTTGTTCAAATGATTTCATATTGTGCAGAGGGGTGCATCTTTGAATTCCAAACAATGTTCCCTAAGGGAGTTTTCACTTTAATGGCACAAAAGAGCCATTTTCCATTTTTCAAGTTCCCCAAATGAGGGTTTTTTAAGGACCTACCAAATAATTCTTGCAAAATTGGACCAAATCATTTTTATAAAATACTAGGCCATATTTAATGCACAATTTACCAAATGGTTGGGTGTAAAAAGTTTTGAACCACCTCTGGTGAAAAAGACAAATTTCCACCGATTCAACTAGAAGCGGGTCAAATTTGAACTACACATGCCTCATAGTTTGCTCTTTATTTTTTCCAAAAATCATTTCTAGGTACATAAGTATCTATTTAATCAGAGAACCATCAAAAGTTTTCCAAGATTCAACCACTAGCTAGGAATGGTTAAGCCCGCCGTTTTGACCGCATTTTGAAACGGGCATAAAAAAGTCAAAAAAATCAAAAAATTGGAAAACCTTTGCATTATGTCATTATATGTGACCAAGTTTCTAGGAAAAATAATAAAATTGTAATACGAAAATTATTTTTAAAATGTGTTCTCAAAAATGAGCTGTCATGCGTGAAGATACATGGCTTTCAATCCAAATGATCAATGTTATGGCCACATTCATGGCATAGTTTGTTCAAATGATCTCATATTGTGCACAAGGGTGCATCTTGGAATTCCAATCAATGTTTCCTAAGGGAGTTTTCACTTTCATTGCACAAAAGAGCCATTTTCCATTTTCCGTGTGCCCCAAATAAGGTTTTTTGTGAAGGACCTTCCAAATAATTCTTGCAAAATTGGACCAAATCATTTTTCTAAAATACTAGCACATATGTAATGCACAATTGACCAAATGGTTGGGTGTAAAAAGTTTTGATCCACCTTTGGTGAAAAAGACAAATTTCCGCCGATTCAATTGGAAGCGGGTCAAATTTGAACTGCACCTGCCTCATAGTTTGCTCTTTATTTTTTCCAAAAATCATTTCTAGGTACATAAGTATCTATTTAATCAGAAAACATCAAAAGTTTTCCAATATTCAACCACTAGCAAGGAACGGTTAAGCCTGCCGTTTTGACCGCATTTTGAAACGGGCATAAAAAATTCAAAAAAATTCAAAAAAAATTGGAAAACCTTCACATTGTGTCATTATATGTGACCAAGTTTCTAGGAAAAATAATAAACTTGTAATACGGAAATTATTTTAGAAAAGTGTTCTAAAAAATGAGCTGTCATGCGTGAAGATACATGGCTTTCAAGCCAAATGATCAATCTTATGGCCACATTCACAGCATAGTTTGTTCAAATGATCTCATATTGTGCACAAGGGTGCATCTTGGAATTATAAACAATGTTGCCTAAGGGAGTTTTCACTTTCATTGCACAAAAGAGCCATTTTCCATTTTTCGAGTGCCCCAAATGAGGTTTTTTGTGAAGGACCTACCAAATAATTCGTGCAAAATTGGACCAAATCATTTTTCTAAAATACTAGGCCATATTTAATGCACAATTGACCAAATGGTTGGGTGTAAAAAGTTTTGATCCACCTCTGGTGAAAAAGACAAATTTCCACCGATTCAAGTGGAAGCGGGTCAAATTTGAACTGCACCTGCCTCATAATTTGCTCTTTATTTTTTCCAAAAATCATTTCTAGGTACGTAAGTATCTATTTAATCAGAGAACCATCAAAAGTTTTCCAAGATTCAACCACTAGCTAGGAATGGTTAAGCTCGCCGTTTTGACCGCATTTTGAATCGGGCATAAAAAAGTCAAAAAAATCAAAAAATTGGAAAACCTTCGCATTGTGTCATTATATGTGACGAAGTTTCTAGGAAAAATAATAAACTTGTAATACGAAAATTATTTTAAAAAAGTGTTCTCAAAAATGAGCTGTCATGCGTGAAGATACATGGCTTTCAAGCCAAATGGTCAATGTTATGGCCACATTCATGGCATAGTTTGTTCAAATGATCTCATATTGTGCACAAGGGTGCATCTTGGAATTCCAAACAATGTTGCCTTAGGAAGTTTTCACTTTCATTGCACAAAAGAGCCATTTTCCATTTTTCGAGTGCCCCAAATGAGGTTTTTTTGTGAAGGACCTACCAAATAATTCTTGCAAAATTGGACCAAATCATTTTTCTAAAATACTAGGACATATGTAATGCACAATTGACCAAATGGTTGGGTGTAAAAAGTTTTGATCCACCGCTGGTGAAAAAGACAAATTTCCGCCGATTCAACTGGAAGTGGGTCAAATTTGAACTGCACCTGCCTCATAGTTTGCTATTTATTTTTTCCCAAAATCATTTCTAGGTACATAAGTATCTATTTAATCAGAAAAACATCAAAAGTTTTTCAAGATTCAACCACTAGCAAGGAACGGTTAAGCCCGCCGTTTTGACCGCATTTTGAAACGGGCATAAAAAATTCAAAAAAATTAGAAAACCTTCGCATTGTGTCATTATATGTGACCAAGTTTCTAGGAAAAATAATAAATTTGTAATACGGAAATTATTTTAAAAAAGTGTTCTAAAAAATGAGCTGTCATGCGTGAAGATACATGGCTTTCAAGCCAAATCATCAATCTTATGGCCACATTCACGGCATAGTTTGTTCAAATGATCTCATATTGTGCACAAGGGTGCATCTTGGAATTATAAACAATGTTGCCTAAGGGAGTTTTCACTTTCATTGCACAAAAGAGCCATTTTCCCTTTTTCGAGTGCCCCAAATGAAGTTTTTTTGTGAAGGACCTACCAAATAATTCTTGCAAAATTGGACGAAATCATTTTTATAAAATACTAGGCCATATTTAATGCACAATTGACCAAATGGTTGGGTGTAAAAAGTTTTGATCCACCTCTGGTGAAAAAGACAAATTTCGGCCAATTCAAGTCGAAGCGGATCAAATTTGAACTGCACCTGCCTCATTGTTTGCTTTTTATTTTTTCCAAAAGTCATTTCTAGGTACATAAGTATCTATTTAATCAGAGAAACATCAAAAGTTTTCTAAGATTCAACCACTAGCTAGGAATGGTTAAGCCCGCCATTTTGACCGCATTTTTAAACGGGCATAAAAAGTCAAAAAAAATCAAAAAATTGGAAAACCTTCGCATTGTGTCCTTATATGTGACCAAGTTTCTAGGAAAAATAATAAACTTGTAATACGGAAATTATTTTAAAAAAGTGTTCTCAAAAATGAGCTGTCACGCGTGAAGATACATGGCTTTCGAACCAAATGATCAATGTTATGGCCACATTCATGGCATAGTTTGTTCAAATGATCTCATATTGTGCACAAGGGTGCATCTTGGAATTCCAAACAATGTTGCCTAAGGGAGTTTTCACTTTCATTGCACAAAAGAGCCATTTTCCATTTTTCGAGTGCCCCAAATGAAAAAAAATTTGAAGGACCTACCAAATAATTCTTGCAAAATTGGACAAAATCATTTTTCTAAAATACTAGGCCATATTTAATGTACAATTAACCAAATGGTTGGGTGTAAAAAGTTTTGATCCACCTCTGGTGAAAAAGACAAATTTCCGCCGATTCAAGTGGAAGCGGGTCAAATTCGAACTGCACCTAACCTCATAGTTTGCTCTCTATTTTTTCCAAAAATCATTTATAGGTACATAAGTATCTATTTAATCAGAGAAACATCAAAAGTTTTCCAAGATTCAACCACTAGCTAGGAACGGTCAAGCCGCTGTTTTGACCGCATTTTGAAACGGGCATAAAAATTAAAAAAAATAAAAAATTGGAAAATCTTTGCATTGTGTCATTATATGTGACCAAGTTTCTAGGAAAAATAATAAACTTGTAATACGGAAATTATTTTAAAAAAGTGTTTTCAAAAATGAGCTATCATGCGTGAAGATACATGGCTTTCAAGCCAAATGATCAATCTTATGGCCACATTCATGGTATAGTTTGTTCAAATGATAGCATATTGTGCACAAGGGTGCATCTTGGAATTATAAACAATGTTTCCTAAGGGATTTTTCACTTTCATTGCACAAAAGAGCCATTTTCCATTTTTCGAGTGCCCCAAATGAGGTTTTTTTTATGAAGGACCTACCAAATAATTCTTGCAAAATTGGACCAAAATATTTTTCTAAAATACAAGGCCATATTTAATTCACAATTGACCAGATGGTTTGGTGTAAAAAGTTTTGATATACCTCTGGTGAAAAAGACAAATTTCTGTCGATTCAATTGGAAGCGGGTCAAATATGAACTACAGCTGCCTCATAGTTTGCTGTTTATTTTTCTAAAAATCATTTCTATATACATAAGTATCTATTTAATCAGAGTAACATCAAAAGTTTTCCAAGATTCAACCACTAGCTAGGAACGGTCAATTCCGTCGTTTTGACCGTATTTTGAAACGGGCATAAAATATTAAAAAAATCAAAAAATTGGAAAACCTTTGCATTGTGTCATTATATGTGACCAAGTTTCTAGAAAAAAAATACTTGTAATATGGAAAGTTTTCCAAGATTCAACCACTAGCTACATAAGTATCTATTTAATCAGAGTAACATCAAAAGTTTTCCAAGATTCAACCACTAGCTAGGAATGGTTAAGCCCGCCGTTTTGACCGCATTTTGAAACAAGCATAAAAAAGTCAAAAAAAAATTGGAAAACCTTCGCACTGTGTCATTATATGTGACCAAGTTTCTTGGAAAAATAATAAACTTATAATACAGATTTATTTAAAAAGTGTTTCCAAAAACTGAGCTGTCATGCGTGAAGATACATGGCTTTCAAGCCAAATGATCAATCTTATGGCCACATTCATGGCATAGTTTATACAAATGATCTCATATTTTGCACAAGGGTGCATCTTGGTATTCCAATCAATGTTGCCTAAGGGAGTTTTCACTTTCATTGCACAAAAGAGCCATTTTCCATTTTTAGAGTGCCCCAAATGAGCTTTTTTGGTGAAGGACCTACCAAATAATTCTCGCAAAATTGGACCAAATCATTTTTCTAAAATGCTAGGCCCTATTTAATGCACAATTGACCAAATTGTTGGGTGTAAAAAGTTTTGATCCACCTCTGGTGAAAAAGACAAATTTCCGCCGATTCAAGTGGAAGCGGGTCAAATTCGAACTGCACCTGCCTCATAGTTTGCTCTTTATTTTTTTTCCAAAAATCATTTCTAGGTACATAAGTATCTATTTAATCAGAGAAACATCAAAAGTTTTCCAAGATTCAACCACTAGCTAGGAACGGTCAAGCCCGCCGTTTTGAGCGCATTTTGAAACGGGCATAAAAAATTCAAAAAATATAAAAAATTGGGAATCCTTCGCATTGTGTCATTATATGTGACCATGTTTCTAGGAAAAATAATAAACTTGTAATACGAAAATTATTTTAAAAAAGTGTTCTCAAAAATGAGCTGTCATGCATGAAGATACATGGCTTTCAAGCCAAATGATCAATCTTATGGCCACATTCATGGCATAGTTTGTTCAAATGATCTCATATTGTGCACAAGGGTGCATCTTGGAATTCCAAACAATGTTGCCTAAGGGAGTTTTCACTTTCATTGCACAAAAGAGCCATTTTCCATTTTTCGAGTGCCCCAAATGAGGTTTTTTGCGAAGGACCTACCAAATAATTCGTGCAAAATTGGACCAAATCATTTTTCTAAAATACTAGGCCATATTTAATGCACAGTTGACCAAATGGTTTGGTGTAAAAAGTTTTGATCCACCTCTGGTGAAAAAGACAAATTTCCGCCGATTCAATTGGAAGCGGGTCAAATTTGAACTGCACCTGCCTCATAGTTTGTTCTTTATTTTTTCCAAAAATCATTTCTAGGTACATAATTATCTATTTAATCAAAGAAATGTCAAATGTTTTCCAAGATTCAACCACTAGCTAGGAACGGTTAAGCCCGTCGTTTTGACCGCATTTCGAAACGGGCATAAAAAATATAAAAAAATTGGAAAACCTTCGCATTGTGTCATTATATGTGACCAAGTTTCTAGGAAAAATAATAAAATTGTAATACGGAAATTATTTTAAAAAAGTGTTCTAAAAAATGAGCTGTCATGCGTGAAGATACATGGCTTTCAAGCCAAATGATCAATCTTATGGCCACACTCATGGCATAGTTTGCTCAAATGATCTCATATTGTGCACAAGGGTGCATCTTGGAATTCCAAACAATGTTGCCTAAGGGAGTTTTCACTTTCATTGCACAAAAGAGCATTTATCATTTTTAGAGTGCCCCAAATGAGCTTTTTTTATGAAGGACCTACCAAACAATTCTTGCAAAATTGGACCAAATCATTTTTATAAAATATTAGGCCATATTTAATGCACAATTGACCAAATGATTGGGTGTAAAAAGTTTTGATCCACCTCTGGTGAAAAAGGCAAATTTGCGCCGATTTAAGTGGAAGCCGGTCAAATTGGAACTGCACCTGCCTCGTAGTTTGCTCTTTATTTTTTTCCAAAAATCATTTCTAGGTACATAAGTATCTATTTAATCAGAGAAACATCGAAAGTTTTCCAAGATTCAACCACTAGCTAGGAACGGTCAAGCCCGCCGTTTTGACCGCATTTTGAAACGGGCATAAAAAAGTCAAAAAATATTCAAAAATTGGGTAACCTTCGCATTGTGTTATTATATGTGACCAAGTTTCTAGGAAAGATAATAAACTTGTAATACGGAAATTATTTTTAAAAAGTGTTCTAAAAAATGAGCTGTCATGCATGAAGATACATGGCTTTCAAGCCAAATGATCAATCTTATGGCCACATTCATGGCATAGTTTGTTCAAATGATCTCATATTGTGCACAAGGGTGCATCTTGGAATTCCAAACAATGTTGCATAAGGGAGTTTTCACTTTCATTGCACAAAAGAGACATTTTCCATTTTTTGAGTGCCCCAAATGAGGTTTTTTGCGAAGGACCTACCAAATAATTCATGCAAAATTGGACCAAATCACTTTTACAAAATACTAGGCCATATTTAATGCACAATTGACCAAATGGTTGGGTGTAAAAAGTTTTGATCCACCTCTGGTGAAAAAGACAAATTTCCACCGATTCAATTGGAAGCGGGTCAAATTCGAACTGCACCTGCCTCATAGTTTGCTCTTTATTTTTTTCCAAAAATCATTTCTAGGTACATAATTATCTATTTAATCAGAGAAATGTCAAAAGTTTTCCAAGATTCAACCACTAGCTAGGAACTGTTAAGCCCGTCATTTTGACTGCATTTTGAAACGGGCATAAAAAATATTAAAAATTGGAAAACCTTCGCATTGTGTTATTATATGTGACCAAGTTTCTAGGAAAAATAATAAACTTATAATACGGAAATTATTTTTGAAAAGTGTTCCAAAAACTGAGGTGTCATGCGTGAAGATACATGGCTTTCAAGCCAAATGATCAATCTTATGGCCACATTCATGGCATAGTTTGTACAAATGATCTCATATTGTGCACAAGGGTGCATCTTGGTATTCCAATCAATGTTTCCTAAGGGAGTTTTCACTTTCATTGCACAAAAGAGCCATTTTCCATTTTTAGAGTGCCCCAAATGAGCTTTTTTTGTGAAGGACCTACCAAATAATTCTCGCAAAATTGTACCAAATCATTTTTCTAAAATACTAGGCCCTATTTAATGCACAATTGACCAAATTGTTGGGTGTAAAAAGTTTTGATCCACCTCTAGTGAAAAAGACAAATTTTCGCCGATTCAAGTGGAAGCTGGTCAAATTTGAACTGCACCTGCCTCATAGTTTGCTCTTTATTTTTTCCAAAAATCATTTCTAGGTACATAAGTATCTATTTAATTACAGAAACATCAAAAGATTTCCAAGATTCAACCACTAGCTAGGAACGGTCAAGCCCGCCGTGTTGACCGCATTTTGAAACGGGCATAAAAAATTCAAAAAATATAAAAAAATTGGGAAACCTTCGCATTGTGTCATTATATGTGACCAAGTTTCTAGGGAAAATAATAAACTTGTAATACGGAAATTATTTTAAAAAAGTGTTCTCAAAAATAAGCTGTCATGCAGGAAGATACATGGCTTTCAAGCCAAATGGTCAATCTTATGGCCACATTCATGGCATAGTTTGTTCAAATGATCTCATACTGTGCACAAGGGTGCATGTTGGAATTCCAAACAATGTTGCCTAAGGGAGTTTTCACTTTCATTGCACAAAAGAGCCATTTTCCATTTTTCGAGTGCCCCAAATGAGGTTTTTTTTGTGAAGGACCTACCAAATAATTCTTGCAAAATTGGACCAAATACATTTTCTAAAATACTAGGCCATATTTAATGCACAATTGACCAAATGGTTGGGTGTAAAAAGTTTTGATCCACCTCTGATGAAAAAGACAAATTTCCGCCGATTTAAGTGGAAGCGGGTCAAATTCGAACTGCACCTGCCTCGTAGTTTGCTCTTTATTTTTTTCGAAAAATAATTCCTAGGTACATAAGTATCTATTTAATCAGAGAAACATCAAAAGTTTTCCAAGATTCAACCACTAGCTAGGAACGGTCAAGCCCGCCGTTTTGACCGCATTTTGAAATGGGCATAAAAAATTCAAAAAATATTAAAAAAATTGGGAAACCTTCGCATTGTGTCATTATATGTGACCAAGTTTCTAGGAAAAATAATAAACTTGTAATACGGAAATTATTTTTAAAAAGTGTTCTAAAAAATGAGCTATCATGCATGAAGATACATGGCTTTCAAGCCAAATGATCAATCTTATGGCCACATTCATGGCATAGTTTGTTCAAATGATCTCATATTGTGCACAAGGGTGCATATTGGAATTCCAAACAATGTTGCCTAAGGGAGTTTTCACTTTCATTGCACAAAAGAGACATTTTCCATTTTTCGAGTGCCCCAAATGAGGTTTTTTGCGAAGGACCTACCAAATAATTCGTGCAAAATTGGACCAAATCATTTTTGTAAAATACTAGACCATATTTAATGCACAATTGACCAAATGGTTGGGTGTAAGAAGTTTTGATCCACCTCTGGTGAAAAAGACAAATTTCCGCCGATTCAATTGGAAGCGGGTCAAATTTGAACTGCACCTGCCTCATAGTTTGCTCTTTATTTTTTTCCAAAAATCATTTCTAGGTACATAATTATCTATTTAATCAGAGAAATGTCAAAAGTTTTCCAAGATTCAACCACTAGCTAGAAACTGTTAAGCCTGTCGTTTTGACTGCATTTTGAAACGGGCATAAAATATATAAAAAAATTGGAAAACCTTCGCATTGTGTCATTATATGTGACCAAGTTTCTAGGAAAAATGATAAACTTCTAATACGGAAATTATTTTTAAAAAGTGTTCCAAAAACTGAGCTGTCATGCGTGGCTTTCAAGCCAAATGATCAATCTTATGGCCACATTCATGGCATAGTTTGTACAAATGATCTCATATTGTGCACAAGGGTGCATCTTGGTATTCCAGTCAATGTTGCCTAAGGGAGTTTTCACTTTCATTGCACAAAAGAGCCATTTTCCATTTTTAGAGTGCCCCAAATGAGCTTTTTTTGTGAAGGACCTACCAAATAATTCTCGCAAAATTGGACCAAATCATTTTTCTAAAATACTAGGCCCTATTTAATGCACAATTGACCAAATTGTTGGGTGTAAAAAGTTTTGATCCACCTCTGGTGAAAAAGACAAATTTTCGCCGATTCAAGTGGAAGCGGGTCAAATTTGAACTGCACCTGCCTCATAGTTTGCTCTTTATTTTTTCCAAAAATCATTTCTAGGTACATAAGTATCTATTTAATCAGAGAAACATCAAAAGATTTCCAAGATTCAACCACTAGCTAGGAACTGTTAAGCCCGCCGTGTTGACCGCATTTTGAAACGGGCATAAAAAATTCAAAAAATATAAAAAAAATTGGGAATCCTTCGCATTGTGTCATTATATGTGACCATGTTTCTAGGAAAAATAATAAACTTGTAATACGGAAATTATTTTAAAAAAGTGTTCTCAAAAATGAGCTGTCATGCATGAAGATACATGGCTTTCAAGCCAAATGATCAATCTTATGGCCACATTCATGACATAGTTTGTTCAAATGATCTCATATTGTGCACAAGGGTGCATCTTGGAATTCCAAACAATGTTGCCTAAGGGAGTTTTCACTTTCATTGCACAAAAGAGCATTTATCATTTTTAGAGTGCCCCAAATGAGCTTTTTTTGTGAAGGACCTACCAAATAATTCTTGCAAAATTGGACCAAATCATTTTTCTAAAATATTAGGCCATATTTATTACGCAATTGACCAAATGGTTGGGTGTAAAAAGTTTTGATCCACCTCTGGTGAAAAAGACAAATTTCCGCCGATTTAAGTGGAAGCGGGTCAAATTCGAACTGCACCTGCCTCATAGTTTGCTCTTTATTTTTTTTCCAAAAATCATTTCTAGGTACATAAGTATCTATTTAATCAGAGAAACATCAAAAGTTTTCCAAGATTCAACCACTAGCTAGGAACGGTCAAGCCCGCCGTTTTGAGCGCATTTTGAAACGGGCATAAAAAATTCAAAAAATATAAAAAAATTGGGAATCCTTCGCATTGTGTCATTATATGTGACCATGTTTCTAGGAAAAATAATAAACTTGTAATACGAAAATTATTTTAAAAAAGTGTTCTCAAAAATGAGCTGTCATGCATGAAGATACATGGCTTTCAAGCCAAATGATCAATCTTATGGCCACATTCATGGCATAGTTTGTTCAAATGATCTCATATTGTGCACAAGGGTGCATCTTGGAATTCCAAACAATGTTGCCTAAGGGAGTTTTCACTTTCATTGCACAAAAGAGCCATTTTCCATTTTTCGAGTGCCCCAAATGAGGTTTTTTGCGAAGGACCTACCAAATAATTCGTGCAAAATTGGACCAAATCATTTTTCTAAAATACTAGGCCATATTTAATGCACAATTGACCAAATGGTTTGGTGTAAAAAGTTTTGATCCATCTCTTGTGAAAAAGACAAATTTCCGCCGATTCATTTGGAAGCGAGTCAAATTTGAACTGCACCTGCCTCATAGTTTGCTCTTTATTTTTCCAAAAATCATTTCTAGGTACATAAGTATCTATTTAATCGGAGAAACATCAAATCTTTTCCAAGATTCAACCACTAGCTACGAACGGTTAAGCCTGCCGTTTTTACCGCATTTTGAAAATGGGCATAAAAAATTCAAAAAAAAATAAAAAAATTGGAAAACCTTCGCATTGTGTCATTATATGTGACCAAGTTTCTAGGAAAAATAATAAACTTGTAATACGGAAATTATTTAAAAAAAGTGTTTTCAAAAATGAGCTGTCATGCGTGAAGATACATGGCTTTCAAGCCAAATGATCAATCTGATGGCCACATTCATGGCATAGTTTGTTCGAATGATCTCATATTGTGCACAAGGGTGCATCTTGGAATTCCAAACAATATTGCCTAAGGGAGTTTTTCATTTTCTTTACACAAAAAGCCATTTTCCATTTTTCGAGTGCCCCAAATGAGGTTTTTTTGTGAAGGACCTACCAAATAATTCTTGCAAAACTGGACCAAATCATTTTTATAAAATACTAGGCATATTTAATGCACAATTGACCAAATGGTTGGGTGTAAAAAGTTTTGATCCACCTCTGGTGAAAAAGACAAATTTTCGCCGATTCAAGTGGAAGCGGGTTAAATTTGAACTGCACCTGCCTCATAGTTTGCTCTTTATTTTTTCCAAAAATCATTTCTAGGTACATAAGTATCTATTTAATCAGAGAAACATCAAAAGTTTTCCAAGATTCAACCACTAGCTAGGAATGGTTAAGCCCGCCGTTTTGACCGTATTTTGAAACGGGCATAAAAAAGTAAAAAAATCAAAAATTTGGAAAACCTTCGCATTGTGTCATTATATGTGACCAAGTTTCTAGGAAAAATAATAAACTTGTAATACAGAAATTATTTTAAAAAAGTGTTCTCAAAAATGAGCTATCATGCGTGAAGATACATGGCTTTCAAGCCAAATGGTCAATGTTATGGCCACATTCATGGCATAGTTTGTTGAAATGATCTCATATTGTGCACAAGGGTGCAACTTGGAATTCCAAACAATGTTGCCTAAGGGAGTTTTCACTTTCATTGCACAAAAGAGCCATTTTCCATTTTTGGAGTGCCCCAAATGAGCTTTTTTTGTGAAGGACCTACCAAATAATTCCTGCAAAATTGGACCAAATAATTTTTCTAAAATACTAGGCCATATTTAATGCACAATTGACCAAATGGTTGGGTGTAAAAAGTTTTGATCCACCTCTGGTGAAAAAGACAGATTACCGCCGATTCAAGTGGAAGCGGGTCAAATTTGAACTGCACCTGCCTCATAGTTTGCTCTTTATTTTTTCCAAAAATCATTTCTAGGTACATAAGTATCTATTTAATCAGAGAAACATCAAAAGTTTTCCAAGATTCAACCACTAGCTAGGAACGGTCAAGCCCGCCGTTTTGACCGCATTTTGAAACGGGCATAAAAAAATTCAAAAATATAAAAAAATTGGGAAACCTTCGAATTGTGTCATTATATGTGACCAAGTTTCTAGGAAAAATAATAAACTTGTAATACGGAAATTATTTTAAAAAAGTGTTCTAAAAAATGAGCTGTCATGCATGAAGATACATGGCTTTCAAGCCAAATGATCAATCTTATGGCCACATTCATGGCATAGTTTATTCAAATGATCTCATATTGTGCACAAGGGTGCATCTTGGAATTCCAAACAATGTTGCCTAAGGGAGTTTTCACTTTCATTGCACAAAAGAGCCATTTTCCATTTTTTTAGTGTCCCAAATGAGGTTTTTTTGCGAAGGACCTACCAAATAATTCGTGCAAAATTGGACCAAATCATTTTTCTAAAATACTAGGCCATATTTAATGCACAATTGACCAAATGGCTGGGTGTAAAAAGTTTTGATCCACCTCTTGTGAAAAAGACAAATTTCCGTCGATTCAATTGGGAGCGGGTCAAATTTGAACTGTACCTCCCTCATAGTTTGCTCTTTATTTTTTCCAAAAATCATTTCTAGGTACATAATTATCTATTTAATCAGAGAAATGTCAAAAGTTTTCCAAGATTCAACCACTAGGTAGGAACGGTTAAGCCCGTCGTTTTGACCGCTTTTTGAAACGGGCATAAAAAATATAAAAAAATTGGAAAACCTTCTCATTGTGTCATTATATGTGACCAAGTTTCTAGGAAAAATAATAAACTTGTAATACAGAAATTATTTTAAAAAAGTGTTCTAAAAAATGAGCAGTCATGCGTGAAGATACATGGCTTTCAAGCCAAATGTTCAATCTTATGGCCACATTCATGGCATAGTTTGTTCAAATGATCTCATATTGTGCACAAGGGTGCATCTTGGAATTACAAACAATGTTGCCTAAGGGAGTTTTCACTTTCATTGCACAAAAGAGCATTTATCATTTTTCGAGTGCCCCAAATGAGCTTTTTTTGTGAAGGACCTACCAAATAATTCTTGCAAAATTGGACGAAATCATTTTTATAAAATACTAGGCCATATTTAATGCACAATTGACCAAATGGTTGGGTGTAAAAAGTTTTGATCCACCTCTGGTGAAAAAGACAAATTTCGGCCAATTCAAGTCGAAGCGGGTCAAATTTGAACTGCACCTGCCTCATTGTTTGCTCTTTATTTTTTCCAAAAATCATTTGTAGGTACATAAGTATCTATTTAATCAGAGAAATATCAAAAGTTTTCTAAGATTCAACCACTAGCTAGGAATGGTTAAGCCTGCTGTTTTGACCGCATTTTTAAACGGGCATAAAAAGTCAAAAAAATCAAAAAATTGGAAAACCTTCGCATTGTGTCCTTATATGTGACCAAGTTTCTAGGAAAAATAATAAACTTGTAATACGGAAATTATTTTAAAAAAGTGTTCTCAAAAATGAGCTGTCACGCGTGAAGATACATGGCTTTCGAGCCAAATGATCAATGTTATGGCCACATTCATGGCATAGTTTGTTCAAATGATCTCATATTGTGCACAAGGGTGCATCTTGGAATTCCAAACAATGTTGCCTAAGGAGTTTTCATTTTCATTGCACGAAAAAGCCATTTTCCATTTTTCGAGTGCCCCAAATGAAATTTTTTTTGAAGGACCTACCAAATAATTCTTGCAAAATTGGACAAAATCATTTTTCTAAAATACTAGGCCATATTTAATGTACAATTGACCAAATGGTTGGGTGTAAAAAGTTTTGATCCACCTCTGGTGAAAAAGACAAATTTCCGCCGATTCAAGTGGAAGCGGGTCAAATTTGAACTGCACCTACCTCATAGTTTGCTCTTTATTTTTTCCAAAAATCATTTATAGGTACATAAGTATCTATTTAATCAGAGTAACATCAAAAGTTTTCCAAGATTCAACCACTAGCTAGGAACGGTCAAGCCGCTGTTTTGACCGCATTTTGAAACGGGCATAAAATTAAAAAAATATAAAAATTGGAAAATCTTTGCATTGTGTCATTATATGTGACCAAGTTTCTAGGAAAAATAATAAACTTGTAATACGGAAATTATTTTAAAAAGTGTTTTCAAAAATGAGCTATCATGCGTGAAGATACATGGCTTTCAAGCCAAATGATCAATCTTATGGCCACATTCATGGTATAGTTTGTTCAAATGATAGCATATTGTGCACAAGGGTGCATCTTGGAATTATAAACAATGTTTCCTAAGGGAGTTTTCACTTTCATTGCACAAAAGAGCCATTTTCCATTTTTCGAGTGCCCCAAATGTGGTTTTTTTTGTGAAGGACCTACCAAATAATTCTTTTAAAATTGGACCAAATCATTTTTCTAAAATACAAGGCCATATTTAATTCACAATTGACCAGATGGTTTGGTGTAAAAAGTTTTGATCTACCTCTGGTGAAAAAGACAAATTTCTGTCGATTCAATTAGAAGCGGGTCAAATATGAACTACAGCTGCCTCATAGTTTGCTGTTTATTTTTCTAAAAATCATTTCTATATACATAAGTATCTATTTAATCAGAGTAACATCAAAAGTTTTCCAAGATTCAACCACTAGCTAGGAATGGTTAAGCCCGCCGTTTTGACCACATTTTGAAACAAGCATAAAAAAGTCAAAAAAATTCAAAAAATTGGAAAACCTTCGCACTGTGTCATTATATGTGACCAAGTTTCTTGGAAAAATAATAAACTTATAATACGGATTTATTTAAAAAGTCTTCTCAAAAATGAGCTGTCATGCGTGAAGATACATGGCTTTCAAGCCAAATGATCAATCTGATGGCCACATTCATGGCATAGTTTGTTCGAATGATCCCATATTGTGCACAAGGATGCATCTTGGAATTCCAAACAATATTGCCTAAGGGATTTTTCACTTTCATTACACAAAAGAGCGATTTTCCATTTTTCGAGTGCCCCTAATGAGGTTTTTTTGTGAAGGACCTACCAAATAATTCTTGCAAAACTGGACCAACTCATTTTTATAAAATACTAGGCCATATTTAATGCACAATTGACCAAATGGTTGGGTGTAAAAAGTTTTGATCCACCTCTGGTGAAAAAGACAAATTTTCACCGATTCAAGTGGAAGCGGGTTAAATTTGAACTGCACCTGCCTCATAGTTTGCTCTTTATTTTTTCCAAAAATCATTTCTAGGTTTTTTTGCGAAGGACCTACCAAATAATTCATGCAAAATTGGACCAAATCATTTTTCTAAAATACTAGGCCATATTTAATGCACAATTGACCAAATGGTTTGGTGTAAAAAGTTTTGATCCATCTCTTGTGAAAAAGACAAATTTCCGCCGATTCATTTGGAAGCGAGTCAAATTTGAACTGCACCTGCCTCATAGTTTGCTCTTTATTTTTCCAAAAATCATTTCTAGGTACATAAGTATCTATTTAATCGGAGAAACATCAAATCTTTTCCAAGATTCAACCACTAGCTACGAACGGTTAAGCCTGCCGTTTTTACCGCATTTTGAAAACAGGCATAAAAAATTCAAAAAAATTGGAAAACCTTCGCATTGTGTTATTATATGTGACCAAGTTTCTAGGAAAAATAATAAACTTATAATATGGAAATTATTTTTGAAAAGTGTTCCAAAAACTGAGCTGTCATGCGTGAAGATACATGGCTTTCAAGCCAAATGATCAATCTTATGGCCACATTCATGGCATAGTTTGTACAAATGATCTCATATTGTGCACAAGGGTGCATCTTGGTATTCCAATCAATGTTGCATAAGGGAGTTTTCACTTTCATTGCACAAAAGAGCCATTTTCCATTTTTAGAGTGCCCCAAATGAGCTTTTTTTGTGAAGGACCTACCAAATAATTCTCGCAAAATTGGACCAAATCATTTTTCTAAAATGCTAGGCCCTATTTAATGCACAATTGACCAAATTGTTGGGTGTAAAAAGTTTTGATCCACCTCTAGTGAAAAAGACAAATTTTCGCCGATTCAAGTGGAAGCGGGTCAAATTTGAACTGCACCTGCCTCATAGTTTGCTCTTTATTTTTCCAAAAATCATTTCTAGGTACATAAGTATCTATTTAATCGTAGAAACATCAAATCTTTTCCAAGATTCAACCACTAGCTACGAACGGTTAAGCCTGCCGTTTTTACCGCATTTTGAAAACGGGCATAAAAATTCAAAAAAAATAAAAAAAATTGGAAAACCTTCGCATTGTGTCATTATATGTGACCAAGTTTCTAGGAAAAATAATAAACTTGTAATATGGAAATTATTTAAAAAAGTGTTTTCAAAAATGAGCTGTCATGCGTGAAGATACATGGCTTTCAAGCCAAATGATCAATCTGATGGCCACATTCATGGCATAGTTTGTTCGAATGATCTCATATTGTGCACAAGGGTGCATCTTGGAATTCCAAACAATATTGCCTAAGGGATTTTTCACTTTCATTACACAAAAGAGCCATTTTCCATTTTTCGAGTGCCCCTAATGAGGTTTTTTTGTGAAGGACCTACCAAATAATTCTTGCAAAACTGGACCAACTCATTTTTATAAAATACTAGGCCATATTTAATGCACAATTGACCAAATGGTTGGGTGTAAAAAGTTTTGATCCACCTCTGGTGAAAAAGACAAATTTTCACCGATTCAAGTGGAAGCGGGTTAAATTTGAACAGCACCTGCCTCATAGTTTGCTCTTTATTTTTCCAAAAATCATTTCTAGGTACATAAGTATCTATTTAATCAGAGAAACATCAAAAGTTTTCCAAGATTCAACCACTAGCTAGGAATGGTTAAGCCCGCCGTTTTGACCGTATTTTGAAACGGGCATAAAAAAGTAAAAAAAAATCAAAAATTTGGAAAACCTTCGCATTGTGTCATTATATGTGACCAAGTTTCTAGGAAAAATAATAAACTTGTAATACAGAAATTATTTTAAAAAAGTGTTCTCAAAAATGAGCTATCATGCGTGAAGATACATGGCTTTCAAGCCAAATGGTCAATGTTATGGCCACATTCATGGCATAGTTTGTTGAAATGATCTCATATTGTGCACAAGGGTGCAACTTGGAATTCCAAACAATGTTGCCTAAGGGAGTTTTCACTTTCATTGCACAAAAGAGCCATTTTCCATTTTTGGAGTGCCCCAAATGAGCTTTTTTGTGAAGGACCTACCAAATAATTGTTGCAAAATTGGACCAAATCATTTTTCTAAAATACTAGGCCATATTTAATGCACAATTGACCAAATGGTTGGGTGTAAAAAGTTTTGATCCACCTCTGGTGAAAAAGACAAATTCCGCCGATTCAAGTGGAAGCGGGTCAAATTTGAACTGCACCTGCCTCATAGTTTGCTCTTTATTTTTTCCAAAAATCATTTCTAGGTACATAAGTATCTATTTAATCAGAGAAACATCAAAAGTTTTCCAAGATTCAACCACTAGCTAGGAACGGTCAAGCCCGCCGTTTTGACCGCATTTTGAAACGGGCATAAAAAATTCAAAAATATAAAAAAATTGGGAAACCTTCGAATTGTGTCATTATATGTGACCAAGTTTCTAGGAAAAATAATAAACTTGTAATACGGAATTATTTTAAAAAAGTGTTCTAAAAATGAGCTGTCATGCGTGAAGATACATGGCTTTCAAGCCAAATGATCAATCTTATGGCCACATTCATGGCATAGTTTATTCAAATGATCTCATATTGTGCACAAGGGTGCATCTTGGAATTCCAAACAATGTTGCCTAAGGGGAGTTTTCACTTTCATTGCACAAAAAGAGCCATTTTCCATTTTTTGAGTGTCCCAAATGAGGTTTTTTTGCGAAGGAACCTACCAAATAATTCGTTGCAAAATTGGACCAAATCATTTTCTAAAATACTAGGCCATATTTAATGCACAATTGACCAAAATGGTTGGGTGTAAAAAGTTTTGATCCACCTCTCGTGAAAAAGACAAATTTCCGCCGATTCAGTTGGAAGCGGGTCAAATTTGAACTGTAGCTGCCTCATAGTTTGCTCTTTATTTTTTCCAAAAATCATTTCTAGGTACATAAGTATCTATTTAATCAGAGAAACACCAAAAGTTTCCAAGATTCAACCACTAGCTAGGAACGGTCAAGCCCGCCGTTTTGACCGCATTTTGAAACGGGCATAAAAAATTCAAAAAAATCAAAAAATTGGAAAACCTTCGCATTGTGTCATTATATGTGACCAAGTTTCCTAGGAAAAATAATAAACTTGTAATACGGCAATTATTTTAAAAAAGTGTTCTCAGAAATGAGCTATCATGCGTGAAGATTCATGGCTTTCAAGCCAAATGATCAATCTTATGGCCACATTCATGGCATAGTTTGTTCAAATGATCTCATATTGTGCACAAGGGTGCATCTTGGAATGGCAAACAATGTTGCCTAAGGAAGTTTTCATTTTCTTTGCACGAAAAACCATTTTCATTTTTCGAGTGCCCGAAATGAGGTTTTTTTGTGAAGGACCTACCAAATAATTGTTGCAAAATTGGACCAAATCATTTTTATAAAATACTAGGCCATATTTAATGCACAATTGACAAAATGGTTGGGTGTAAAAAGTTTTGATCCACCTCTCGTGAAAAAGACAAATTTCCGCCGATTCAGTGGAAGCGGGTCAAATTTGAACTGCAGCTGCCTCATAGTTTGCTCTTTATTTTTTCCAAAAATCATTTCTAGGTACATAAGTATCTATTTAATCAGAGAAACATCAAAAGTTTTCCAAGATTCAACCACTAGCTAGGAACGGTCAAGCCCGCCGTTTTGACCGCATTTTGAAACGGGCATAAAAAATTCAAAAAAAATCAAAAAATTGGGAAACCTTCGCATTGTGTCATTATATGTGACCAAGTTTCCTAGGAAAAATAATAAACTTGTAATACGGAAATTATTTTAAAAAAGTGTTCTCAGAAAATGAGCTATCATGCGTGAAGATTCATGGCTTTCAAGCCAAATGATCAATCTTATGGCCACATTCATGGCATAGTTTGTTCAAATGATCTCATATTGTGCACAAGGGTGCATATTGGAATTCCAAACAATGTTGCCTAAGGGAGTTTTCATTTCTTTGCACGAAAAACCATTTTCCATTTTTCGAGTGCCCAAATGAGGTTTTTTTGTGAAGGACCTACCAAATAATTGTTGCAAAATTGGACCAAATCATTTTTCTAAAATACTAGGCCATATTTAATGCACAATTGACCAAATGGTTGGGTGTAAAAAGTTTTGATCCACCTCTTGTGAAAAAGACAAATTTCCGCCGATTCAGTTGGAAGCGGGTCAAATTTGAACTGTAGCTGCCTCATAGTTTGCTCTTTATTTTTTCCAAAAATCATTTCTAGGTACATAAGTATCTATTTAATCAGAGAAACACCAAAAGTTTTCCAAGATTCAACCACTAGCTAGGAACGGTCAAGCCCGCCGTTTTGACCGCATTTTGAAACGGGCATAAAAAATTCAAAAAAAAAAAATTGGAAACCTTCGCATTGTGTCATTATATGTGACCAAGTTTCCAGGAAAAATAATAAACTTGTAATACGGCAATTATTTTAAAAAAGTGTTCTCAGAAATGAGCTATCATGCGTGAAGATTCATGGCTTTCAAGCCAAATGATCAATCTTATGGCCACATTCATGGCATAGTTTGTTCAAATGATCTCATATTGTGCACAAGGGTGCATCTTGGAATGGCAAACAATGTTGCCTAAGGGAGTTTTCATTTTCTTTGCACGAAAAAGCATTTTCATTTTTCGAGTGCCCGAAATGAGGTTTTTTTGTGAAGGACCTACCAAATAATTGTTGCAAAATTGGACCAAATCATTTTATAAAATACTAGGCCATATTTAATGCACAATTGACCAAATGGTTGGGTGTAAAAAGTTTTGATCCACCTCTGGTGAAAAAGACAAATTTCCGGCCGATTCAAGTGGAAGCGGGTCAAATTTGAACTGCAGCTGCCTCATAGTTTGCTCTTTATTTTTTCCAAAAATCATTTCTAGGTACATAAGTATCTATTTAATCAGAGAAACATCAAAAGTTTTCCAAGATTCAACCACTAGCTAGGAACGGTCAAGCCCGCCGTTTTGACCGCATTTTTGAAACGGGCATAAAAATTCAAAAAAATCAAAAAATTGGAAAACCTTCGCATTGTGTCATTATATGTGACCAAGTTTCTAGGAAAAATAATAAACTTGTAATACGGAAATTATTTTAAAAAAGTGTTCTCAAAATGAGCTATCACGCGTGAAGATTCATGGCTTTCAAGCCAAATGATCAATCTTATGGCCACATTCATGGCATAGTTTGTTCAAATGATCTCATATTGTGCACAAGGGTGCATCTTGGAATTCCAAACAATGTTGCCTAAGGGAGTTTTCATTTTCTTGCACGAAAAAAGCCATTTTCCATTTTTCGAGTGCCCCAAATGAAGTTTTTTTGTGAAGGACCTACCAAATAATTGTTGCAAAATTGGACAAAATCATTTTTCTAAAATACTAGGCCATATTTAATGCACAATTGACCAAATGGTTGGGTGTAAAAAGTTTTGATCCACCTCTGGTGAAAAAGACAAATTTCCGCCGATTCAGTTGGAAGCGGGTCAAATTTGAACTGCAGCTACCTCATAGTTTGCTCTTTATTTTTTCCAAAAATCATTTCTAGGTACATAAGTATCTATTTAATCAGAGAAACACCAAAAGTTTCCAAGATTCAACCACTAGCTAGGAACGGTCAAGCCCGCCGTTTTGACCGCATTTTGAAACGGGCATAAAAATTCAAAAAAATCAAAAAATTGGAAAACCTTCGCATTGTGTCATTATATGTGACCAAGTTTCTAGGAAAAATAATAAACTTGTAATACGGCAATTATTTTAAAAAAGTGTTCTCAGAAATGAGCTATCATGTGTGAAGATTCATGGCTTTCAAGCCAAATGATCAATCTTATGGCCACATTCATGGCATAGTTTGTTCAAATGATCTCATATTGTGCACAAGGGTGCATATTGGAATGGCAAACAATGTTGCCTAAGGAAGTTTTCATTTTCTTTGGACGAAAAAACCATTTTCCATTTTTCGAGTGCCCGAAATGAGGTTTTTTTGTGAAGGACCTACCAAATAATTGTTGCAAAATTGGACCAAATCAATTTTCTAAAATACTAGGACATATTTAATGCACAATTGACAAAATGGTTGGGTGTAAAAAGTTTTGATCCACCTCTCGTGAAAAAGACAAATTTCCGCCGATTCAGTTGGAAGCGGGTCAAATTTGAACTGCAGCTACCTCATAGTTTGCTCTTTATTTTTTCAAAAATCATTTCTAGGTACATAAGTATCTATTTAATCAGAGAAACACCAAAAAGTTTCCAAGATTCAACCACTAGCTAGGAACGGTCAAGCCCGCCGTTTTGACCGCATTTTGAAACGGGCATAAAAAATTCAAAAAAAATCAAAAAATTGGGAAACCTTCGCATTGTGTCATTATATGTGGCCAAGTTTCCAGGAAAAATAATAAACTTGTAATACGGCAATTATTTTAAAAAAGTGTTCTCAGAAATGAGCTATCATCGTGAAGATTCATGGCTTTCAAGCCAAATGATCAATCTTATGGCCACATTCATGGCATAGTTTGTTCAAATGATCTCATATTGTGCACAAGGGTGCATATTGGAATGGCAAACAATGTTGCCTAAGGAAGTTTTCATTTTCTTTGGACGAAAAAACCATTTTCCATTTTTCGAGTGCCCGAAAGGAGGTTTTTTTGTGAAGGAACTACCAAATAATTGTTGCAAAATTGGACCAAATCAATTTTATAAAATACTAGGACATATTTAATGCACAATTGACAAAATGGTTGGGTGTAAAAAGTTTTGATCCACCTCCCGTGAAAAAGACAAATTTCCGCCGATTCAGTTGGAAGCGGGTCAAATTTGAACTGCAGCTGCCTCATAGTTTGCTCTTTATTTTTTCCAAAAATCATTTCTAGGTACATAAGTATCTATTTAATCAGAGAAACACCAAAAGTTTTCCAAGATTCAACCACTAGCTAGGAACGGTCAAGCCCGCCGTTTTGACCGCATTTTGAAACGGGCATAAAAAATTCAAAAAAATCAAAAAATTGGGAAACCTTCGCATTGTGTCATTATATGTGACCAAGTTCCAGAAAAATAATAAACTTGTAATACGGCAATTATTTTAAAAAAGTGTTCTCAGAAATGAGCTATCATGCTGAAGATTCATGGCTTTCAAGCCAAATGATCAATCTTATGGCCACATTCATGGCATAGTTTGTTCAAATGATCTCATATTGTGCACAAGGGTGCATATTGGAATGGCAAACAATGTTGCCTAAGGAAGTTTTCATTTTCTTTGGACGAAAAAACCATTTTTCATTTTTCCGAGTGCCCGAAAGGAGGTTTTTTTGTGAAGGAACTACCAAATAATTGTTGCAAAATTGGACCAAATCAATTTTCTAAAATACTAGGACATATTTAATGCACAATTGACAAATGGTTGGGTGTAAAAAGTTTTGATCCACCTCTCGTGAAAAAGACAAATTTCCGCCGATTCAGTTGGAAGCGGGTCAAATTTGAACTGCAGCTGCCTCATAGTTTGCTATTTATTTTTTACAAAAATCATTTCTAGGTACATAAGTATCTATTTAATCAGAGAAACACCAAAAGTTTCCAAGATTCAACCACTAGCTAGGAACGGTCAAGCCCGCCGTTTTGACCGCATTTTGAAACGGGCATAAAAAATTCAAAAAAAATCAAAAAATTGGGAAACCTTCGCATTGTGTCATTATATGTGGCCAAGTTCCCAAGAAAAATAACAAACTTGTAATACGGCAATTATTTTAAAAAAGTGTTCTCAGAAATGAGCTATCATCTCTGAAGATTCATGGCTTTCAAGCCAAATGATCAATCTTATGGCCACATTCATGGCATAGTTTGTTCAAATGATCTCATATTGTGCACAAGGGTGCATATTGGAATGGCAAACAATGTTGCCTAAGGAAGTTTTCATTTTCTTTGGACGAAAAAACCATTTTCATTTTCGAGTGCCCGAAAGGAGGTTTTTTTGTGAAGGAACTACCAAATAATTGTTGCAAAATTGGACCAAATCAATTTTCTAAAATACTAGGACATATTTAATGCACAATTGACAAATGGTTGGGTGTAAAAAGTTTTGATCCACCTCTCGTGAAAAAGACAAATTTCCGCCGATTTCAGTTGGAAGCGGGTCAAATTTGAACTGCAGCTGCCTCATAGTTTGCTCTTTATTTTTTCCAAAAATCATTTCTAGGTACATAAGTATCTATTTAATCAGAGAAACACCAAAAGTTTTCCAAGATTCAACCACTAGCTAGGAACGGTCAAGCCCGCCGTTTTGACCGCATTTTGAAACGGGCATAAAAATTCAAAAAAATCAAAAATTGGGAAACCTTCGCATTGTGTCATTATATGTGGCCAAGTTCCTAGAAAAATAATAAACTTGTAATACGGCAATTATTTTAAAAAAGTGTTCTCAGAAATGAGCTATCACTGCTGAAGATTCATGGCTTTCAAGCCAAATGATCAATCTTATGGCCACATTCATGGCATAGTTTGTTCAAATGATCTCATATTGTGCACAAGGGTGCATATTGGAATGGCAAACAATGTTGCCTAAGGAAGTTTTCATTTCTTTGGACGAAAAAACCATTTTCCATTTTTCGAGTGCCCGAAAGGAGGTTTTTTTGTGAAGGAACTACCAAATAATTGTTGCAAAATTGGACCAAATCAATTTTCTAAAATACTAGGACATATTTAATGCACAATTGACAAAATGGTTGGGTGTAAAAAGTTTTGATCCACCTCTCGTGAAAAAGACAAATTTCCCGCCGATTCAGTTGGAAGCGGGTCAAATTTGAACTGCAGCTGCCTCATAGTTTGCTCTTTATTTTTTCCAAAAATCATTTCTAGGTACATAAGTATCTATTTAATCAGAGAAACACCAAAAGTTTCCAAGATTCAACCACTAGCTAGGAACGGTCAAGCCCGCCGTTTTGACCGCATTTTGAAACGGGCATAAAAATTCAAAAAAATCAAAAAATTGGGAAACCTTCGCATTGTGTCATTATATGTGGCCAAGTTCCAGGAAAAATAATAAACTTGTAATACGGCAATTATTTTAAAAAAGTGTTCTCAGAAATGAGCTATCATGTGTGAAGATTCATGGCTTTCAAGCCAAATGATCAATCTTATGGCCACATTCATGGCATAGTTTGTTCAAATGATCTCATATTGTGCACAAGGGTGCATATTGGAATGCAAACAATGTTGCCTAAGGAAGTTTTCATTTTCTTTGCACGAAAAACCATTTTCCATTTTTCGAGTGCCCGAAAGGAGGTTTTTTTGTGAAGGACCTACCAAATAATTGTTGCAAAATTGGACCAAATCAATTTTCTAAAATACTAGGACATATTTAATGCACAATTGACAAATGGTTGGGTGTAAAAAGTTTTGATCCACCTCTCGTGAAAAAGACAAATTTCCGCCGATTCAGTGGAAGCGGGTCAAATTTGAACTGCAGCTGCCTCATAGTTTGCTCTTTATTTTTTCCAAAAATCATTTCTAGGTACATAAGTATCTATTTAATCAGAGAAACACCAAAAGTTTCCAAGATTCAACCACTAGCTAGGAACGGTCAAGCCCGCCGTTTTGACCGCATTTTGAAACGGGCATAAAAAATTCAAAAAAATCAAAAAATTGGAAAACCTTCGCATTGTGTCATTATATGTGGCCAAGTTCCAGGAAAAATAATAAACTTGTAATACGGCAATTATTTTAAAAAAGTGTTCTCAGAAATGAGCTATCATGCGTGAAGATTCATGGCTTTCAAGCCAAATGATCAATCTTATGGCCACATTCATGGCATAGTTTGTTCAAATGATCTCATATTGTGCACAAGGGTGCATATTGGAATGGCAAACAATGTTGCCTAAGGAAGTTTTCATTTTCTTTGGACGAAAAAACCATTTTCCATTTTTCGAGTGCCCGAAAGGAGGTTTTTTTGTGAAGGAACTACCAAATAATTGTTGCAAAATTGGACCAAATCAATTTTCTAAAATACTAGGCCATATTTAATGCACAATTGACAAAATGGTTGGGTGTAAAAAGTTTTGATCCACCTCTCGTGAAAAAGACAAATTTCCGCCGATTCAGTTGGAAGCGGGTCAAATTTGAACTGCAGCTGCCTCATAGTTTGCTATTTATTTTTTCAAAAATCATTTCTAGGTACATAAGTATCTATTTAATCAGAGAAACACCAAAAGTTTCCAAGATTCAACCACTAGCTAGGAACGGTCAAGCCCGCCGTTTTGACCGCATTTTGAAACGGGCATAAAAAATTCAAAAAAATCAAAAAATTGGGAAACCTTCGCATTGTGTCATTATATGTGGCCAAGTTCCCAGGAAAAATAACAAACTTGTAATACGGCAATTATTTTAAAAAAGTGTTCTCAGAAATGAGCTATCATCTCTGAAGATTCATGGCTTTCAAGCCAAATGATCAATCTTATGGCCACATTCGTGGCATAGTTTGTTCAAATGATCTCATATTGTGCACAAGGGTGCATATTGGAATGGCAAACAATGTTGCCTAAGGAAGTTTTCATTTTCTTTGGACGAAAAAACCATTTTTCATTTTCCGAGTGCCCGAAAGGAGGTTTTTTGTGAAGGAACTACCAAATAATTGTTGCAAAATTGGACCAAATCATTTTCTAAAATACTAGGCCATATTTAATGCACAATTGACAAAATGGTTGGGTGTAAAAAGTTTTGATCCACCTCTCGTGAAAAAGACAAATTTCCGCCGATTCAGTTGGAAGCGGGTCAAATTTGAACTGCAGCTGCCTCATAGTTTGCTATTTATTTTTTCAAAAATCATTTCTAGGTACATAAGTATCTATTTAATCAGAGAAACACCAAAAGTTTCCAAGATTCAACCACTAGCTAGGAACGGTCAAGCCCGCCGTTTTGACCGCATTTTGAAACGGGCATAAAAAATTCAAAAAAAATCAAAAAATTGGGAAACCTTCGCATTGTGTCATTATATGTGGCCAAGTTCCTAGGAAAAATAATAAACTTGTAATACGGCAATTATTTTAAAAAAGTGTTCTCAGAAATGAGCTATCATCTGTGAAGATTCATGGCTTTCAAGCCAAATGATCAATCTTATGGCCACATTCATGGCATAGTTTGTTCAAATGATCTCATATTGTGCACAAGGGTGCATATTGGAATGGCAAACAATGTTGCCTAAGGAAGTTTTCATTTTCTTTGGACGAAAAAACCATTTTCCATTTTTCGAGTGCCCGAAAGGAGGTTTTTTTGTGAAGGAACTACCAAATAATTGTTGCAAAATTGGACCAAATCAATTTTCTAAAATACTAGGACATATTTAATGCACAATTGACAAAATGGTTGGGTGTAAAAAGTTTTGATCCACCTCTCGTGAAAAAGACAAATTTCCGCCGATTCAGTTGGAAGCGGGTCAAATTTGAACTGCAGCTACCTCATAGTTTGCTCTTTATTTTTTCCAAAAATCATTTCTAGGTACATAAGTATCTATTTAATCAGAGAAACACCAAAAGTTTCCAAGATTCAACCACTAGCTAGGAACGGTCAAGCCCGCCGTTTTGACCGCATTTTGAAACGGGCATAAAAAATTCAAAAAAATCAAAAAATTGGAAAACCTTCGCATTGTGTCATTATATGTGGCCAAGTTCCAGAAAAATAATAAACTTGTAATACGGCAATTATTTTAAAAAAGTGTTCTCAGAAATGAGCTATCATGTGTGAAGATTCATGGCTTTCAAGCCAAATGATCAATCTTATGGCCACATTCATGGCATAGTTTGTTCAAATGATCTCATATTGTGCACAAGGGTGCATATTGGAATGGCAAACAATGTTGCCTAAGGAAGTTTTCATTTTCTTTGGACGAAAAAACCATTTTCCATTTTCGAGTGCCCGAAAGGAGGTTTTTTTGTGAAGGAACTACCAAATAATTGTTGCAAAATTGGACCAAATCAATTTTCTAAAATACTAGGACATATTTAATGCACAATTGACAAAATGGTTGGGTGTAAAAGTTTTGATCCACCTCTCGTGAAAAGACAAATTTCCGCCGATTCAGTTGGAAGCGGGTCAAATTTGAACTGCAGCTGCCTCATAGTTTGCTATTTATTTTTTACAAAAATCATTTCTAGGTACATAAGTATCTATTTAATCAGAGAAACACCAAAAAGTTTCCAAGATTCAACCACTAGCTAGGAACGGTCAGCCCGCCGTTTTGACCGCATTTTGAAACGGGCATAAAAAATTCAAAAAAATCAAAAAATTGGAAACCTTCGCATTGTGTCATTATATGTGGCCAAGTTCCCAAGAAAAATAACAAACTTGTAATACGGCAATTATTTTAAAAAAGTGTTCTCAGAAATGAGCTATCATCTCTGAAGATTCATGGCTTTCAAGCCAAATGATCAATCTTATGGCCACATTCGTGGCATAGTTTGTTCAAATGATCTCATATTGTGCACAAGGGTGCATATTGGAATGGCAAACAATGTTGCCTAAGGAAGTTTTCATTTTCTTTGGACGAAAAAACCATTTTTCATTTTCCGAGTGCCCGAAAGGAGGTTTTTTTGTGAAGGAACTACCAAATAATTGTTGCAAAATTGGACCAAATCAATTTTCTAAAATACTAGGACATATTTAATGCACAATTGACAAAATGGTTGGGTGTAAAAAGTTTTGATCCACCTCTCGTGAAAAAGACAAATTTCCGCCGATTCAGTTGGAAGCGGGTCAAATTTGAACTGCAGCTGCCTCATAGTTTGCTATTTATTTTTTACAAAATCATTTCTAGGTACATAAGTATCTATTTAATCAGAGAAACACCAAAAGTTTCCAAGATTCAACCACTAGCTAGGAACGGTCAAGCCCGCCGTTTTGACCGCATTTTGAAACGGGCATAAAAAATTCAAAAAAAATCAAAAAATTGGGAAACCTTCGCATTGTGTCATTATATGTGGCCAAGTTCCCAAGAAAAATAACAAACTTGTAATACGGCAATTATTTTAAAAAAGTGTTCTCAGAAATGAGCTATCATCTGTGAAGATTCATGGCTTTCAAGCCAAATGATCAATCTTATGGCCACATTCATGGCATAGTTTGTTCAAATGATCTCATATTGTGCACAAGGGTGCATATTGGAATGGCAAACAATGTTGCCTAAGGAAGTTTTCATTTTCTTTGGACGAAAAAACCATTTTCATTTTCCGAGTGCCCGAAAGGAGGTTTTTTTGTGAAGGAACTACCAAATAATTGTTGCAAAATTGGACCAAATCAATTTTCTAAAATACTAGGACATATTTAATGCACAATTGACAAAATGGTTGGGTGTAAAAAGTTTTGATCCACCTCTCGTGAAAAAGACAAATTTCCGCCGATTCAGTTGGAAGCGGGTCAAATTTGAACTGCAGCTGCCTCATAGTTTGCTATTTATTTTTTACAAAAATCATTTCTAGGTACATAAGTATCTATTTAATCAGAGAAACACCAAAAGTTTCCAAGATTCAACCACTAGCTAGGAACGGTCAAGCCCGCCGTTTTGATCGCATTTTTAAACGGGCATAAAAAATTCAAAAAAAATCAAAAAATTGGGAAACCTTCGCATTGTGTCATTATATGTGGCCAAGTTCCGAAGAAAAATAACAAACTTGTAAATACGGCAATTATTTTAAAAAAGTGTTCTCAGAAATGAGCTATCATCTGTGAAGATTCATGGCTTTCAAGCCAAATGATCAATCTTATGGCCACATTCATGGCATAGTTTGTTCAAATGATCTCATATTGTGCACAAGGGTGCATATTGGAATGGCAAACAATGTTGCCTAAGGAAGTTTTCATTTTCTTTGGACGAAAAAACCATTTTTCATTTTTCGAGTGCCCGAAAGGAGGTTTTTTTGTGAAGGAACTACCAAATAATTGTTGCAAAATTGGACCAAATCAATTTTCTAAAATACTAGGACATATTTAATGCACAATTGACAAAATGGTTGGGTGTAAAAAGTTTTGATCCACCTCTCGTGAAAAAGACAAATTTCCGCCGATTCAGTTGGAAGCGGGTCAAATTTGAACTGCAGCTGCCTCATAGTTTGCTATTTATTTTTTACAAAAATCATTTCTAGGTACATAAGTATCTATTTAATCAGAGAAACACCAAAAGTTTTCCAAGATTCAACCACTAGCTAGGAACGGTCAAGCCCGCCGTTTTGACCGCATTTTGAAACGGGCATAAAAAATTCAAAAAAATCAAAAAATTGGGAAACCTTCGCATTGTGTCATTATATGTGGCCAAGTTCCCAAGAAAAATAACAAACTTGTAATACGGCAATTATTTTAAAAAAGTGTTCTTAGAAATGAGCTATCATGTGTGAAGATTCATGGCTTTCAAGCCAAATGATCAATCTTATGGCCACATTCATGGCATAGTTTGTTCAAATGATCTCATATTGTGCACAAGGGTGCATATTGGAATGGCAAACAATGTTGCCTAAGGAAGTTTTCATTTTCTTTGGACGAAAAAACCATTTTCCATTTTCCGAGTGCCCGAAAGGAGGTTTTTTTGTGAAGGAACCTACCAAATAATTGTTGCAAAATTGGACCAAATCAATTTTTCTAAAATACTAGGACATATTTAATGCACAATTGACAAAATGGTTGGGTGTAAAAGTTTTGATCCACCTCTCGTGAAAAAGACAAATTTCCGCCGATTCAGTTGGAAGCGGGTCAAATTTGAACTGCAGCTGCCTCATAGTTTGCTATTTATTTTTTCCAAAAATCATTTCTAGGTACATAAGTATCTATTTAATCAGAGAAACACCAAAAGTTTCCAAGATTCAACCACTAGCTAGGAACGGTCAAGCCCGCCGTTTTGACCGCATTTTGAAACGGGCATAAAAATTCAAAAAAAATCAAAAAATTGGGAAACCTTCGCATTGTGTCATTATATGTGGCCAAGTTCCTAGGAAAAATAATAAACTTGTAATACGGCAATTATTTTAAAAAAGTGTTCTCAGAAATGAGCTATCATCGTGTGAAGATTCATGGCTTTCAAGCCAAATGATCAATCTTATGGCCACATTCATGGCATAGTTTGTTCAAATGATCTCATATTGTGCACAAGGGTGCATATTGGAATGGCAAACAATGTTGCCTAAGGAAGTTTTCATTTTCTTGGACGAAAAAACCATTTTCCATTTTTCGAGTGCCCGAAAGGAGGTTTTTTGTGAAGGAACTACCAAATAATTGTTGCAAAATTGGACCAAATCATTTTCTAAAATACTAGGACCATATTTAATGCACAATTGACCAAATGGTTGGGTGTAAAAAGTTTTGATCCACCTCTCGTGAAAAAGACAAATTTCCGCCGATTCAGTTGGAAGCGGGTCAAATTTGAACTGCAGCTGCCTCATAGTTTGCTATTTATTTTTTACAAAAATCATTTCTAGGTACATAAGTATCTATTTAATCAGAGAAACACCAAAAATTTCCAAGATTCAACCACTAGCTAGGAACGGTCATTCCCGCCGTTTTGACCGCATTTTGAAACGGGCATAAAAAATTCAAAAAAAATCAAAAAATTGGGAAACCTTCGCATTGTGTCATTATATGTGGCCAAGTTCCTAGGAAAAATAATAAACTTGTAATACGGCAATTATTTTAAAAAAGTGTTCTCAGAAATGAGCTATCATCGTGTGAAGATTCATGGCTTTCAAGCCAAATGATCAATCTTATGGCCACATTCCATGGCATAGTTTGTTCAAATGATCTCATATTGTGCACAAGGGTGCATATTGGAATGGCAAACAATGTTGCCTAAGGAAGTTTTCATTTTCTTGGACGAAAAAACCATTTTCCATTTTCCGAGTGCCCGAAAGGAGGTTTTTTTGTGAAGGAACTACCAAATAATTGTTGCAAAATTGGACCAAATCAATTTTCTAAAATACTAGGACCATATTTAATGCACAATTGACAAAATGGTTGGGTGTAAAAAGTTTTGATCCACCTCTCGTGAAAAAGACAAATTTCCGCCGATTCAGTTGGAAGCGGGTCAAATTTGAACTGCAGCTGCCTCATAGTTTGCTATTTATTTTTTCAAAAATCATTTCTAGGTACATAAGTATCTATTTAATCAGAGAAACACCAAAAATTTCCAAGATTCAACCACTAGCTAGGAACGGTCAAGCCCGCCGTTTTGACCGCATTTTGAAACGGGCATAAAAAATTCAAAAAAAATCAAAAAATTGGGAAACCTTCGCATTGTGTCATTATATGTGGCCAAGTTCCCAGGAAAAATAATAAACTTGTAATACGGCAATTATTTTAAAAAAGTGTTCTCAGAAATGAGCTATCATCTGTGAAGATTCATGGCTTTCAAGCCAAATGATCAATCTTATGGCCACATTCATGGCATAGTTTGTTCAAATGATCTCATATTGTGCACAAGGGTGCATATTGGAATGGCAAACAATGTTGCCTAAGGAAGTTTTCATTTTCTTTGGACGAAAAAACCATTTTCCATTTTCCGAGTGCCCGAAAGGAGGTTTTTTTGTGAAGGAACTACCAAATAATTGTTGCAAAATTGGACCAAATCAATTTTCTAAAATACTAGGACATATTTAATGCACAATTGACAAAATGGTTGGGTGTAAAAAGTTTTGATCCACCTCTCGTGAAAAAGACAAATTTCCGCCGATTCAGTTGGAAGCGGGTCAAATTTGAACTGCAGCTGCCTCATAGTTTGCTATTTATTTTTTACAAAAATCATTTCTAGGTACATAAGTATCTATTTAATCAGAGAAACACCAAAAGTTTCCAAGATTCAACCACTAGCTAGGAACGGTCAAGCCCGCCGTTTTGACCGCATTTTGAAACGGGCATAAAAAATTCAAAAAAAATCAAAAAATTGGGAAACCTTCGCATTGTGTCATTATATGTGGCCAAGTTCCCAGAAAAATAATAAACTTGTAATACGGCAATTATTTTAAAAAAGTGTTCTCAGAAATGAGCTATCATGTCTGAAGATTCATGGCTTTCAAGCCAAATGATCAATCTTATGGCCACATTCATGGCATAGTTTGTTCAAATGATCTCATATTGTGCACAAGGGTGCATATTGGAATGGCAAACAATGTTGCCTAAGGAAGTTTTCATTTTCTTTGGACGAAAAAACCATTTTTCCATTTTTCCGAGTGCCCGAAAGGAGGTTTTTTTGTGAAGGAACTACCAAATAATTGTTGCAAAATTGGACCAAATCAATTTTCTAAAATACTAGGACATATTTAATGCACAATTGACAAAATGGTTGGGTGTAAAAAGTTTTGATCCACCTCTCGTGAAAAAGACAAATTTCCGCCGATTCAGTTGGAAGCGGGTCAAATTTGAACTGCAGCTGCCTCATAGTTTGCTATTTATTTTTTACAAAAATCATTTCTAGGTACATAAGTATCTATTTAATCAGAGAAACACCAAAAGTTTCCAAGATTCAACCACTAGCTAGGAACGGTCAAGCCCGCCGTTTTGACCGCATTTTGAAACGGGCATAAAAATTCAAAAAAATCAAAAAATTGGGAAACCTTCGCATTGTGTCATTATATGTGGCCAAGTTCCAAGAAAAATAACAAACTTGTAATACGGCAATTATTTTAAAAAAGTGTTCTCAGAAATGAGCTATCATCTGTGAAGATTCATGGCTTTCAAGCCAAATGATCAATCTTATGGCCACATTCATGCATAGTTTGTTCAAATGATCTCATATTGTGCACAAGGGTGCATATTGGAATGGCAAACAATGTTGCCTAAGGAAGTTTCATTTTCTTTGGACGAAAAAACCATTTTCATTTTCCGAGTGCCCGAAAGGAGGTTTTTTGTGAAGGAACCTACCAAATAATTGTTGCAAAATTGGACCAAATCAATTTTATAAAATACTAGGACATATTTAATGCACAATTGACAAAATGGTTGGGTGTAAAAAGTTTTGATCCACCTCTCGTGAAAAAGACAAATTTCCGCCGATTCAGTGGAAGCGGGTCAAATTTGAACTGCAGCTGCCTCATAGTTTGCTATTTATTTTTCCAAAAATCATTTCTAGGTACATAAGTATCTATTTAATCAGAGAAACACCAAAAAGTTTTCCAAGATTCAACCACTAGCTAGGAACGGTCAAGCCCGCCGTTTTGACCGCATTTTGAAACGGGCATAAAAAATTCAAAAAAAAATCAAAAAATTGGGAAAACCTTCGCATTGTGTCATTATATGTGGCCAAGTTCCAGAAAAATAACAAACTTGTAATACGGCAATTATTTTAAAAAAGTGTTCTCAGAAATGAGCTATCATCTCTGAAGATTCATGGCTTTCAAGCCAAATGATCAATCTTATGGCCACATTCATGGCATAGTTTGTTCAAATGATCTCATATTGTGCACAAGGGTGCATATTGGAATGGCAAACAATGTTGCCTAAGGAAGTTTTCATTTCTTTGGACGAAAAACCATTTTCCATTTTTCGAGTGCCCGAAAGGAGGTTTTTTTGTGAAGGAACTACCAAATAATTGTTGCAAAATTGGACCAAATCAATTTTCTAAAATACTAGGCCATATTTAATGCACAATTGACAAAATGGTTGGGTGTAAAAAGTTTTGATCCACCTCTCGTGAAAAAGACAAATTTCCGCCGATTCAGTTGGAAGCGGGTCAAATTTGAACTGCAGCTGCCTCATAGTTTGCTATTTATTTTTTCAAAAATCATTTCTAGGTACATAAGTATCTATTTAATCAGAGAAACACCAAAAGTTTCCAAGATTCAACCACTAGCTAGGAACGGTCAAGCCCGCCGTTTTGACCGCATTTTGAAACGGGCATAAAAAATTCAAAAAAAATCAAAAAATTGGGAAACCTTCGCATTGTGTCATTATATGTGGCCAAGTTCCAGGAAAAATAATAAACTTGTAATACGGCAATTATTTTAAAAAAGTGTTCTCAGAAATGAGCTATCATCGTGTGAAGATTCATGGCTTTCAAGCCAAATGATCAATCTTATGGCCACATTCATGGCATAGTTTGTTCAAATGATCTCATATTGTGCACAAGGGTGCATATTGGAATGGCAAACAATGTTGCCTAAGGAAGTTTTCATTTTCTTTGGACGAAAAAACCATTTTCCATTTTTCGAGTGCCCGAAAGGAGGTTTTTTTGTGAAGGAACTACCAAATAATTGTTGCAAAATTGGACCAAATCATTTTTCTAAAATACTAGGCCATATTTAATGCACAATTGACAAAATGGTTGGGTGTAAAAAGTTTTGATCCACCTCTCGTGAAAAAGACAAATTTCCGCCGATTCAGTTGGAAGCGGGTCAAATTTGAACTGCAGCTGCCTCATAGTTTGCTATTTATTTTTTCAAAAATCATTTCTAGGTACATAAGTATCTATTTAATCAGAGAAACACCAAAAAATTCCAAGATTCAACCACTAGCTAGGAACGGTCATGCCCGCCGTTTTGACCGCATTTTGAAACGGGCATAAAAATTCAAAAAAAATCAAAAAATTGGGAAACCTTCGCATTGTGTCATTATATGTGGCCAAGTTCCAGGAAAATAATAAACTTGTAATACGGCAATTATTTTAAAAAGTGTTCTCAGAAATGAGCTATCATCTGTGAAGATTCATGGCTTTCAAGCCAAATGATCAATCTTATGGCCACATTCATGGCATAGTTTGTTCAAATGATCTCATATTGTGCACAAGGGTGCATATTGGAATGGCAAACAATGTTGCCTAAGGAAGTTTTCATTTTCTTTGGACGAAAAACCATTTTCCATTTTTCCGAGTGCCCGAAAGGAGGTTTTTTTGTGAAGGAACTACCAAATAATTGTTGCAAAATTGGACCAAATCAATTTTCTAAAATACTAGGACATATTTAATGCACAATTGACAAAATGGTTGGGTGTAAAAAGTTTTGATCCACCTCTCGTGAAAAAGACAAATTTCCGCCGATTCAGTTGGAAGCGGGTCAAATTTGAACTGCAGCTGCCTCATAGTTTGCTATTTATTTTTTCAAAAATCATTTCTAGGTACATAAGTATCTATTTAATCAGAGAAACACCAAAAGTTTCCAAGATTCAACCACTAGCTAGGAACGGTCAAGCCCGCCGTTTTGACCGCATTTTGAAACGGGCATAAAAAATTCAAAAAAAATCAAAAAATTGGAAACCTTCGCATTGTGTCATTATATGTGGCCAAGTTCCAGGAAAAATAATAAACTTGTAATACGGCAATTATTTTAAAAAAGTGTTCTCAGAAATGAGCTATCATCGTGTGAAGATTCATGGCTTTCAAGCCAAATGATCAATCTTATGGCCACATTCATGGCATAGTTTGTTCAAATGATCTCATATTGTGCACAAGGGTGCATATTGGAATGGCAAACAATGTTGCCTAAGGAAGTTTTCATTTTCTTTGGACGAAAAAACCATTTTCCATTTTTCGAGTGCCCGAAAGGAGGTTTTTTTGTGAAGGAACTACCAAATAATTGTTGCAAAATTGGACCAAATCAATTTTCTAAAATACTAGGCCATATTTAATGCACAATTGACAAAATGGTTGGGTGTAAAAAGTTTTGATCCACCTCTCGTGAAAAAGACAAATTTCCGCCGATTCAGTTGGAAGCGGGTCAAATTTGAACTGCAGCTGCCTCATAGTTTGCTCTTTATTTTTTCCAAAAATCATTTCTAGGTACATAAGTATCTATTTAATCAGAGAAACACCAAAAAATTCCAAGATTCAACCACTAGCTAGGAACGGTCAAGCCCGCCGTTTTGACCGCATTTTGAAACGGGCATAAAAATTCAAAAAAAATCAAAAAATTGGGAAACCTTCGCATTGTGTCATTATATGTGGCCAAGTTCCTAGGGAAAATAATAAACTTGTAATACGGCAATTATTTTAAAAAAGTGTTCTCAGAAACGAGCTATCAGTGTGGAAGATCATGGCTTTCAAGCCAAATGATCAATCTTATGGCCACATCCATGGCATAGTTTTGTTCAAATGATCTCATATTGTGCACAAGGGTGCATATTGGAATGGCAAACAATGTTGCCTAAGGAAGTTTTCATTTTCGTTGGACGAAAAACCATTTTCCATTTTTCGAGTGCCCGAAAGGAGGTTTTTTTGTGAAGGAACTACCAAATAATTGTTGCAAAATTGGACCAAATCAATTTTTATAAAATACTAGGCCATATTTAATGCACAATTGACAAAATGGTTGGTGTAAAAAGTTTTGATCCACCTCTCGTGAAAAAGACAAATTTCCGCCGATTCAGCTGGAAGCGGGTCAAATTTGAACTGCAGCTGCCTCATAGTTTGCTCTTTATTTTTTCCAAAAATCATTTCTAGGTACATAAGTATCTATTTAATCAGAGAAACACCAAAAAATTTCCAAGATTCAACCACTAGCTAGGAACGGTCATTCCCGCCGTTTTGACCGCATTTTGAAACGGGCATAAAAAATTCAAAAAAAATCAAAAAATTGGGAAACCTTCGCATTGTGTCATTATATGTGGCCAAGTTCCAGGAAAAATAATAAACTTGTAATACGGCAATTATTTTAAAAAAGTGTTCTCAGAAATGAGCTATCATCGTGTGAAGATTCATGGCTTTCAAGCCAAATGATCAATCTTATGGCCACATTCATGGCATAGTTTGTTCAAATGATCTCATATTGTGCACAAGGGTGCATATTGGAATGGCAAACAATGTTGCCTAAGGAAGTTTTCATTTTCTTTGGACGAAAAAACCATTTTCCATTTTTCGAGTGCCCGAAAGGAGGTTTTTTTGTGAAGGAACTACCAAATAATTGTTGCAAAATTGGACCAAATCATTTTTCTAAAATACTAGGCCATATTTAATGCACAATTGACAAAATGGTTGGGTGTAAAAAGTTTTGATCCACCTCTCGTGAAAAAGACAAATTTCCGCCGATTCAGTTGGAAGCGGGTCAAATTTGAACTGTAGCTACCTCATAGTTTGCTCTTTATTTTTTCAAAAATCATTTCTAGGTACATAAGTATCTATTTAATCATAGAAACACCAAAAAATTTCCAAGATTCAACCACTAGCTAGGAACGGTCAGTCCCGCCGTTTTGACCGCATTTTGAAACGGGCATAAAAAATTCAAAAAAAATCAAAAAATTGGGAAACCTTCGCATTGTGTCATTATATGTGGCCAAGTTCCAGGAAAAATAATAAACTTGTAATACGGCAATTATTTTAAAAAGTGTTCTCAGAAATGAGCTATCACGTGTGAGATTCATGGCTTTCAAGCCAAATGATCAATCTTATGGCCACATTCATGGCATAGTTTGTTCAAATGATCTCATATTGTGCACAAGGGTGCATCTTGGAATGGCAAACAATGTTGCCTAAGGAAGTTTTCATTTTCTTTGGACGAAAAATCCATTTTCATTTTTCGAGTGCCCGAAAGGAGGTTTTTTTGTGAAGGAACTACCAAATAATTGTTGCAAAATTGGACCAAATCAATTTTCTAAAATACTAGGCCATATTTAATGCACAATTGACAAAATGGTTGGGTGTAAAAAGTTTTGATCCACCTCTCGTGAAAAAGACAAATTTCCGCCGATTCAGTTGGAAGCGGGTCAAATTTGAACTGCAGCTGCCTCATAGTTTGCTCTTTATTTTTTCAAAAATCATTTCTAGGTACATAAGTATCTATTTAATCAGAGAAACACCAAAAAGTTTCCAAGATTCAACCACTAGCTAGGAACGGTCAAGCCCGCCGTTTTGACCGCATTTTGAAACGGGCATAAAAAATTCAAAAAAAATCAAAAAATTGGGAAACCTTCGCATTGTGTCATTATATGTGGCCAAGTTCCAGGAAAAATAACAAACTTGTAATACGGCAATTATTTTAAAAAAGTGTTCTCAGAAATGAGCTATCACGTGTGGAGATCAATGGCTTTCAAGCCAAATGATCAATCTTATGGCCACATTCATGGCATAGTTTGTTCAAATGATCTCATATTGTGCACAAGGGTGCATATTGGAATGGCAAACAATGTTGCCTAAGGAAGTTTTCATTTTCTTTGGACGAAAAAACCATTTTCCATTTTTCGAGTGCCCGAAAGGAGGTTTTTTTGTGAAGGAACTACCAAATAATTGTTGCAAAATTGGACCAAATCAATTTTCTAAAATACTAGGACATATTTAATGCACAATTGACAAAATGGTTGGGTGTAAAAGTTTTGATCCACCTCTCGTGAAAAAGACAAATTTCCGCCGATTCAGTGGAAGCGGGTCAAATTTGAACTGTAGCTGCCTCATAGTTTGCTCTTTATTTTTTACAAAAATCATTTCTAGGTACATAAGTATCTATTTAATCAGAGAAACACCAAAAAATTCCAAGATTCAACCACTAGCTAGGAACGGTCATTCCCGCCGTTTTGACCGCATTTTGAAACGGGCATAAAAAATTCAAAAAAAATCAAAAAATTGGGAAACCTTCGCATTGTGTCATTATATGTGGCCAAGTTCCAGAAAAATAATAAACTTGTAATACGGCAATTATTTTAAAAAAGTGTTCTCAGAAATGAGCTATCATCGTGGAAGATTCATGGCTTTCAAGCCAAATGATCAATCTTATGGCCACATTCATGGCATAGTTTGTTCAAATGATCTCATATTGTGCACAAGGGTGCATATTGGAATGCCAAACAATGTTGCCTAAGGAAGTTTTCATTTTCTTTGCACGAAAAATCCATTTTCCATTTTTCGAGTGCCCGAAAGGAGGTTTTTTTGTGAAGGAACTACCAAATAATTGTTGCAAAATTGGACCAAATCAATTTTATAAAATACTAGGCCATATTTAATGCACAATTGACAAAATGGTTGGGTGTAAAAAGTTTTGATCCACCTCTCGTGAAAAAGACAAATTTCCGCCGATTCAGTTGGAAGCGGGTCAAATTTGAACTGCAGCTGCCTCATAGTTTGCTCTTTATTTTTTCCAAAAATCATTTCTAGGTACATAAGTATCTATTTAATCAGAGAAACACCAAAAAATTCCAAGATTCAACCACTAGCTAGGAACGGTCAAGCCCGCCGTTTTGACCGCATTTTGAAACGGGCATAAAAAATTCAAAAAAAATCAAAAAATTGGAAACCTTCGCATTGTGTCATTATATGTGGCCAAGTTCCAGGAAAAATAATAAACTTGTAATACGGCAATTATTTTAAAAAAGTGTTCTCAGAAATGAGCTATCATGTGTGAAGATTCATGGCTTTCAAGCCAAATGATCAATCTTATGGCCACATTCATGGCATAGTTTGTTCAAATGATCTCATATTGTGCACAAGGGTGCATATTGGAATGGCAAACAATGTTGCCTAAGGAAGTTTTCATTTTCTTGGACGAAAAAACCATTTTCCATTTTCGAGTGCCCGAAAGGAGGTTTTTTTGTGAAGGAACTACCAAATAATTGTTGCAAAATTGGACCAAATCATTTTTCTAAAATACTAGGCCATATTTAATGCACAATTGACAAAATGGTTGGGTGTCAAAAGTTTTGATCCACCTCTCGTGAAAAAGACAAATTTCCGCCGATTCAGTTGGAAGCGGGTCAAATTTGAACTGCAGCTGCCTCGTAGTTTGCTCTTTATTTTTTCAAAAATCATTTCTAGGTACATAAGTATCTATTTAATCAGAGAAACACCAAAAAATTCCAAGATTCAACCACTAGCTAGGAACGGTCATTCCCGCCGTTTTGACCGCATTTTGAAACGGGCATAAAAAATTCAAAAAAAATCAAAAAAATTGGGAAACCTTCGCATTGTGTCATTATATGTGGCCAAGTTCCCAGGAAAAATAATAAACTTGTAATACGGCAATTATTTTAAAAAAGTGTTCTCAGAAATGAGCTATCATGCGTGAAGATTCATGGCTTTCAAGCCAAATGATCAATCTTATGGCCACATTCATGGCATAGTTTGTTCAAATGATCTCATATTGTGCACAAGGGTGCATCTTGGAATTCCAAACAATGTTGCCTAAGGGAGTTTTCATTTTCTTTGCACGGAAAATTCATTTTCCATTTTTCGAGTGCCCGAAATGAGGTTTTTTTGTGAAGGACCTACCAAATAATTGTTGCAAAATTGGACCAAATCAATTTTATAAAATACTAGGCCATATTTAATGCACAATTGACAAAATGGTTGGGTGTCAAAAGTTTTGATCCACCTCTCGTGAAAAAGACAAATTTCCGCCGATTCAGTTGGAAGCGGGTCAAATTTGAACTGCAGCTGCCTCGTAGTTTGCTCTTTATTTTTTCCAAAAATCATTTCTAGGTACATAAGTATCTATTTAATCAGAGAAACACCAAAAAATTCCAAGATTCAACCACTAGCTAGGAACGGTCAAGCCCGCCGTTTTGACCGCATTTTGAAACGGGCATAAAAAATTCAAAAAAAATCAAAAAATTGGAAAACCTTCGCATTGTGTCATTATATGTGACCAAGTTCCAGGAAAAATAATAAACTTGTAATACGGCAATTATTTTAAAAAAGTGTTCTCAGAAATGAGCTATCATGCGTGAAGATTCATGGCTTTCAAGCCAAATGATCAATCTTATGGCCACATTCATGGCATAGTTTGTTCAAATGATCTCATATTGTGCACAAGGGTGCATCTTGGAATTCCAAACAATGTTGCCTAAGGGAGTTTTCATTTTCTTTGCACGGAAAATTCATTTTCCATTTTTCGAGTGCCCGAAATGAGGTTTTTTTGTGAAGGACCTACCAAATATTTGTTGCAAAATTGGACCAAATCAATTTTTATAAAATACTAGGACATATTTAATGCACAATTGACAAAATGGTTGGGTGTAAAAAGTTTTGATCCACCTCTCGTGAAAAAGACAAATTTCCGCCGATTCAGTTGGAAGCGGGTCAAATTTGAACTGCAGCTGCCTCATAGTTTGCTCTTTATTTTTTCAAAAATCATTTCTAGGTACATAAGTATCTATTTAATCAGAGAAACACCAAAAAATTCCAAGATTCAACCACTAGCTAGGAACGGTCAAGCCCGCCGTTTTGACCGCATTTTGAAACGGGCATAAAAAATTCAAAAAAAATCAAAAAATTGGGAAACCTTCGCATTGTGTCATTATATGTGGCCAAGTTCCAGAAAAATAATAAACTTGTAATACGGCAATTATTTTAAAAAAGTGTTCTCAGAAATGAGCTATCATGCGTGAAGATTCATGGCTTTCAAGCCAAATGATCAATCTTATGGCCACATTCATGGCATAGTTTGTTCAAATGATCTCATATTGTGCACAAGGGTGCATATTGGAATGGCAAACAATGTTGCCAAAGGGAGTTTTCATTTTCTTTGCACGGAAAATCATTTTCCATTTTTCGAGTGCCCGAAATGAGTTTTTTTGTGAAGGACCTACCATATATTGTTGCAAAATTGGACCAAATCAATTTTATAAAATACTAGGACATATTTAATGCACAATTGACAAAATGGTTGGGTGTCAAAAGTTTTGATCCACCTCTCGTGAAAAAGACAAATTCCCGCCGATTCAATAGGAAGCGGGTCAAATTTGAACTGCAGCTACCTCGTAGTTTGCTCTTTATTTTTTCCAAAAATCATTTCTAGGTACATAAGTATCTATTTAATCAGAGAAACACGAAAAAATTCCAAGATTCAACCACTAGCTAGGAACGGTCATTCCCGCCGTTTTGACCGCATTTTGAAACGGGCATAAAAAATTCAAAAAAATCAAAAAATTGGAAACCTTCGCATTGTGTCATCATATGTGGCCAAGTTACCAGCAAAAATTATAAACTTGTAATACGGCAATTATTTTAAAAAAGTGTTCTCAGAAATGAGCTATCATGTGTGAAGATTCATGGCTTTCAAGCCAAATGATCAATCTTATGGCCACATTCATGGCATAGTTTGTTCAAATGATCTCATATTGTGCACAAGGGTGCATCTTGGAATTCCAAACAATGTTGCCAAAGGGAGTTTTCATTTTCTTTGCACGAAAAATTCATTTTCCATTTTTCGAGTGCCCGAAATGAGGTTTTTTTGTGAAGGACCTACCATATATTTGTTGCAAAATTGGACCAAATCAATTTTATAAAATACTAGGACATATTTAATGCACAATTGACAAAATGGTTGGGTGTCAAAAGTTTTGATCCACCTCTCGTGAAAAAGACAAATTTCCCGCCGATTCAGTTGGAAGCGGGTCAAATTTGAACTGCAGCTACCTCGTAGTTTGCTCTTTATTTTTTCCAAAAATCATTTCTAGGTACATAAGTATCTATTTAATCAGAGAAACACCAAAAAGTTTCCAAGATTCAACCACTAGCTAGGAACGGTCAAGCCCGCCGTTTTGACCGCATTTTGAAACGGGCATAAAAAATTCAAAAAAAATCAAAAAATTGGAAACCTTCGCATTGTGTCATTATATGTGGCCAAGTTTCCAGGAAAAATAATAAACTTGTAATACGGCAATTATTTTAAAAAAGTGTTCTCAGAAATGAGCTATCATGCGTGAAGATTCATGGCTTTCAAGCCAAATGATCAATCTTATGGCCACATTCATGGCATAGTTTGTTCAAATGATCTCATATTGTGCACAAGGGTGCATCTTGGAATTCAAACAATGTTGCCTAAGGGAGTTTTCATTTTCTTTGCACGAAAAATTCATTTTCCATTTTTCGAGTGCCCGAAATGAGTTTTTTTGTGAAGGACCTACCAAATATTTGTTGCAAAATTGGACCAAATCAATTTTTCTAAAATACTAGGCCATATTTAATGCACAATTGACCAAATGGTTGGGTGTCAAAAGTTTTGATCCACCTCTCGTGAAAAAGACAAATTTCCGCCGATTCAGTTGGAAGCGGGTCAAATTTGAACTGCAGCTGCCTCATAGTTTGCTCTTTATTTTTTCCAAAAATCATTTCTAGGTACATAAGTATCTATTTAATCAGAGAAACACCAAAAATTTCCAAGATTCAACCACTAGCTAGGAACGGTCAAGCCCGCCGTTTTGACCGCATTTTGAAACGGGCATAAAAAATTCAAAAAAAATCAAAAAATTGGAAAACCTTCGCATTGTGTCATTATATGTGGCCAAGTTCCAGGAAAAATAATAAACTTGTAATACGGCAATTATTTTAAAAAAGTGTTCTCAGAAATGAGCTATCATGCGTGAAGATTCATGGCTTTCAAGCCAAATGATCAATCTTATGGCCACATTCATGGCATAGTTTGTTCAAATGATCTCATATTGTGCACAAGGGTGCATCTTGGAATTCCAAACAATGTTGCCTAAGGGAGTTTTCATTTTCTTTGCACGAAAAATTCATTTTCCATTTTTCGAGTGCCCGAAATGAGGTTTTTTTGTGAAGGAACTACCATATATTGTTGCAAAATTGGACCAAATCAATTTTCTAAAATACTAGGACATATTTAATGCACAATTGACAAAATGGTTGGGTGTAAAAAGTTTTGATCCACCTCTCGTGAAAAAGACAAATTTCCGCCGATTCAGTTGGAAGCGGGTCAAATTTGAACTGCAGCTGCCTCATAGTTTGCTCTTTATTTTTTCCAAAAATCATTTCTAGGTACATAAGTATCTATTTAATCAGAGAAACACCAAAAAATTCCAAGATTCAACCACTAGCTAGGAACGGTCAAGCCCGCCGTTTTGACCGCATTTTGAAACGGGCATAAAAAATTCAAAAAAAATCAAAAAATTGGGAAAACCTTCGCATTGTGTCATTATATGTGGCCAAGTTCCAGGAAAAATAATAAACTTGTAATACGGCAATTATTTTAAAAAAGTGTTCTCAGAAATGAGCTATCATGCGTGAAGATTCATGGCTTTCAAGCCAAATGATCAATCTTATGGCCACATTCATGGCATAGTTTGTTCAAATGATCTCATATTGTGCACAAGGGTGCATCTTGGAATGGCAAACAATGTTGCCTAAGGAAGTTTTCATTTTCTTTGCACGAAAAATTCATTTTCCATTTTCCGAGTGCCCGAAAGGAGGTTTTTTTGTGAAGGAACCTACCAAATAATTGTTGCAAAATTGGACCAAATCATTTTATAAAATACTAGGCCATATTTAATGCACAATTGACAAAATGGTTGGGTGTAAAAAGTTTTGATCCACCTCTCGGTGAAAAAGACAAATTTCCGCCGATTCAGTTGGAAGCGGGTCAAATTTGAACTGCAGCTGCCTCATAGTTTGCTCTTTATTTTTTCCAAAAATCATTTCTAGGTACATAAGTATCTATTTAATCAGAGAAACACCAAAAAATTCCAAGATTCAACCACTAGCTAGGAACGGTCAAGCCCGCCGTTTTGACCGCATTTTGAAACGGGCATAAAAAATTCAAAAAAAATCAAAAAATTGGAAAACCTTCGCATTGTGTCATTATATGTGACCAAGTTTCCAGGAAAAATAATAAACTTGTAATACGGAATTATTTTAAAAAAGTGTTCTCAGAAATGAGCTATCATGCGTGAAGATTCATGGCTTTCAAGCCAAATGATCAATCTTATGGCCACATTCATGGCATAGTTTGTTCAAATGATCTCATATTGTGCACAAGGGTGCATCTTGGAATTCCAAACAATGTTGCCTAAGGGAGTTTTCATTTTCTTTGCACGAAAATTCATTTTCCATTTTTCGAGTGCCCGAAATGAGGTTTTTTTGTGAAGGACCTACCATATATTTGTTGCAAAATTGGACCAAATCATTTTATAAAATACTAGGCCATATTTAATGCACAATTGACAAATGGTTGGGTGTAAAAAGTTTTGATCCACCTCTGGTGAAAAAGACAAATTTCCGCCGATTCAGTGGAAGCGGGTCAAATTTGAACTGCAGCTGCCTCATAGTTTGCTCTTTATTTTTTCCAAAAATCATTTCTAGGTACATAAGTATCTATTTAATCAGAGAAACATCAAAAGTTTCCAAGATTCAACCACTAGCTAGGAACGGTCAAGCCCGCCGTTTTGACCGCATTTTGAAACGGGCATAAAAAATTCAAAAAAATCAAAAAATTGGGAAACCTTCGCATTGTGTCATTATATGTGACCAAGTTTCCAGGAAAAATAAAAACTTGTAATACGGCAATTATTTTAAAAAAGTGTTCTCAGAAATGAGCTGTCATGCGTGAAGATTCATGGCTTTCAAGCCAAATGATCAATCTTATGGCCACATTCATGGCATAGTTTGTTCAAATGATCTCATATTGTGCACAAGGGTGCATCTTGGAATTCCAAACAATGTTGCCTAAGGGAGTTTTCATTTCTTTGCACGAAAATCCATTTTCCATTTTTCGAGTGCCCCAAATGAGGTTTTTTGTGAAGGACCTACCAAATAATTCGTTGCAAAATTGGACCAAATCATATTTCTAAAATACTAGGCCATATTTAATGCACAATTGACCAAATGGTTGGGTGTAAAAAGTTTTGATCCATCTCTTGTGAAAAAGACAAATTTCCGCCGATTCAATTGGAAGCGGGTCAAATTTGAACTGCACCTGCCTCATAGTTTGCTCTTTATTTTTCCAAAAATCATTTCTAGGTACATAAGTATCTATTTAATCAGAGAAACATCAAATTTTTTCCAAGATTCAACCACTAGCTAGGAACGGTTAAGCCCGCCGTTTTGACCGCATTTTGAAAACGGGCATAAAAATTCAATAAAAAATAAAAAAATTGGAAAACCTTCGCATTGTGTCATTATATGTGACCAAGTTTCTAGGAAAAATAATAAACTTGTAATACGGAAATTATTTAAAAAACGTGTTCTCAAAAATGAGCTGTCATGCGTGAAGATACATGGCTTTCAAGCCAAATGATCAATCTTATGGCCACATTCATGGCATAGTTTGTTCAAATGATCTCATATTGTGCACAAGGGTGCATCTTGGAATTCCAAACAATGTTGCCTAAGGGAGTTTTCATTTTCTTTGCACGAAAAATCCATTTTCCATTTTTCGAGTGCCCAAATGAGGTTTTTTTGTGAAGGACCTACCAAATAATTGTTGCAAAATTGGACCAAATCAATTTTATAAAATACTAGGCCATATTTAATGCACAATTGACCAAATGGTTGGGTGTAAAAGTTTTGATCCACCTCTCGTGAAAAAGACAAATTTCCGCCGATTCAGTGGAAGCGGGTCAAATTTGAACTGCAGCTACCTCAGTAGTTTGCTCTTTATTTTTTCCAAAAATCATTTCTAGGTACATAAGTATCTATTTAATCAGAGAAACATCAAAAGTTTTCCAAGATTCAACCACTAGCTAGGAACGGTCAAGCCCGCCGTTTTGACCGCATTTTGAAACGGGCATAAAAAAGTAAAAAAAAGAATCAAGAAATTGGAAAACCTTCGCATTGTGTCATTATATGTGACCAAGTTTCTAGGAAAAATAATAAACTTGTAATACGGAAATTATTTTCAAAAGTGTTCTAAGAAATGAGCTGTCATGCGTGAAGATACATGGCTTTCATGCCAAATGATCAATCTTATGGCCACATTCATGACATAGTTTGTTGAAATGATCTCATATTGTGCACAAGGGTGCAACTTGGAATTCCAAACAATGTTGCCTAAGGGAGTTTTCACTTTCATTGCTCAAAAGAGCCATTTTCCATTTTTGGAGTGCCCCAAATGAGCTTTTTTTGTGAAGGACCTACCAAATAATTCCTGCAAAATTGGACCAAATTATTTTTCTAAAATACTAGGCCATATTTAATGCACAATTGACCATATGGTTGGGTGTAAAAAGTTTTGATCCACCTCTGGTGAAAAAGATAGATTTCCGCCGATTCAAGTGGAAGCGAGTCAAATTCGAACTGCACCTGCCTCATAGTTTGCTCTTTATTTTTTCCAAAAATCATTTCTAGGTACATAAGTATCTATTTAATCAGAGAAACATCAAAAGTTTTCCAAGATTCAACCACTAGCTAGGAACGGTCAAGCCCGCCGTTTTAACCGCATTTTGAAACGGGCATAAAAAATTCAAAAAATATAAAAAAATTGGGAAACCTTCGCATTGTGTCATTATATGTGACCAAGTTTCTAGGAAAAATAATAAACTTGTAATACGGAAATTATTTAAAAAAGTGTTCTAAAAAATGAGCTGTCATGCATGAAGATACATGGCTTTCAAGCCAAATGATCAATCTTATGGCCACATTCATGGCATAGTTTGTTCAAATGATCTCATATTGTGCACAAGGGTGCATCTTGGAATTCTAAACAATGTTGCCTAAGGGAGTTTTCACTTTCATTGCACAAAAGAGCCATTTTCCATTTTTTGAGTGTCCCAAATGAGGTTTTTTTGCGAAGGACCTACCAAATAATTCGTGTAAAATTGGACCAAATCATTTTTCTAAAATACTAGGCCATATTTAATGCACAATTAACCAAATGGCTGGGTGTAAAAAGTTTTGATCCACCTCTTGTGAAAAAGACAAATTTCTGCCGATTCAATTGAAAGCGGGTCAAATTTGAACTGCACCTGCCTCATAGTTTGCTCTTTATTTTTTCCAAAAGTCATTTCTAGGTACATAATTATCTATTTAATCAGAGAAATGTCAAAAGTTTTCCAAGATTCAACCACTAGCTGCACTACTGGAATCTGGCACTTTGCCATCTGCCATGGCAAACAGTTTGTCTGAAACCCTGCCGGTAAAGGCTTCTTTGCCGTCTGCTAGCTGATGGCAAAGAGCTTGTGCCTTTGCCATCAGCTGGCAGATGGCAAAGCCTCTTAACGGGGTTAGCCCCGTTAGAAGGCTAACGACATACTTTGCCGTCTGCTAGCAGATGGCAAAGGCTGCAGGCTCTTTGCCATCTGCCAGCAGATGGCAAAGAGCCCAAATAGGCCAGCCCAAATTTTACATGTAGATGACACATGGCCTCTTTGCCATCTGCCGGCAGATGGCAAAGTGACTATATTGCCCCATTTAATTTTGATTTTTCTTATATCAATTCCTTTTCACAGAAAATCAAACACAAATATATTTATATGACCAATATAGCATATTCAACACATATTACCAATAGTCATGAACACATATATATCCAACACATGTTACCAATAGTAGCAAGTTTCATCCGTACATATACATAGTTTTATCAATATTACACAGTTTCATCCATAAGTAGCAAGTTTCACAACGTCAAAACAAAAACTAAATACAATCACTCCATCAACCCAAGCTTCCGTGATCTTAAGCAAATCCGTAAAATGGGAAAGAAGAAAGTTAGAAGAAGAAGACTAGAAGAAGACTAGAAGAAGATTATTATGATGCGGAAATATGCATGGATTGTCAAAACTTGCATTATCCTACTATCACTAGTGCAACAAAGCTGCAGGTTGGCATAGTTCATGAACCATGTACATCATGACAAATACAATATCATCCAATGCTCGACTATGAACAAAATTTAATAATTACACCTCACAAAGGCAGAGCGTAGAACCAACAAGCAAGTAGGAGGGGTATAAGAGTATGCATGCATGGGAAAACTCAAGAGTAAAATTGGAAGTAAATTGAGCCATCTAAACAGTAAAAAAAATAGCACAAGCAAGAACAAAAGTTCAGCAAACAGCCGGAACCACTACGAACTGACAAGCAGTAAATCCTTCATGGCTAAAATATAATAACATAGCAAAAGGATCAGGACGGCTCACGCATCACTCGCCATGAGCTACCTGGGGAAAACAATATGAGCCATAGTTAGCCAATTTTAGGATAACACTAGTAAGATGCCCATGCGTTGCACGGAACAACAAGATGCATGTTGAGATTGACATGTGCGCGAGTAGGTCTCATGTCTAACAGTACTTATATCTTTATCTTACATCAGATGTGCAATCCTGCTCCCCAACAAAATTACTTTTTTTTGGTTATGTGCAAAATTTCATGAAGAAATAATATTTGTGATGATTTGCACAATATTAAACAAAATCGATGCTCCAAGAAGCTTTAAAAATGATCAATTTTCGTTTGTCCTGACCACCATTTATGTTATTCCTTCACGAAATGGTATGCACATCTATAACACTCCGGCAAATTTGTAGCCAAAATAAATAAGCTTTTTGAATTTTATTATTATTATTCTAATTATACTATTCAACTATATGTATGTGATCTTAGGAAGTCCGTGTCACATCTTTCTTCTTCTACTTCTAATTAGAAATGCACACGTCCGACTCAAAAATAAATAAGAAATGCACACCAAAATTGATTGTACAGCTAACATACTTTTCTTGGCACACATGACATTTTCATGTATCAATACAAATTCAGACTCAAGCTGTAGTATGAATATAATCTGTAGCCTGAACATAATGTTTGTTTGGCTCCATGGGGCTCCGACTATTCACCTCTTCACAGACTAATTCATAAGGTGGAAGGAACACCACAACTACTTCTGCATGTTACGTAGTTGATGCAAGTGCTTCTTCAAGCTCACAGCAGATGCACATACAATCTGGGCATTCACAACAGGGCTTCTTCAAGCTCACAGCAGATGCAAGTGCAAAGAAATAACAGGCTGGAATGACTTCTCACTGGGAAAAAGTGAATGCCCAGATTGTTTTTCAATGTCACGTAGTTGATGTGTAACACCAGATAGAAGTGTGTGCTTTTATTTGATGTGAAACATCAAATTCCTTGACAATTAAGTGTCGTTTGTGGAGTTTTGCATGTCAAAGACCTGTAGCTTTTATCAGGTTGAACCTGAGTATTCCATGGAACTTATTGTGTGAATTTAAGATCTTCAATGCTATGGAAATTTGCTGTCTATTTCTGAATTTGATGCCAATAATATGTACACTTCTGATAAAATATCTTGTAACACACCATTCCATACAGAATAGTACAGTCATAAAATATTTGTTGTCAAAAGTTTCCTTCTTTAACATAGCATTGCATACAGAACAGTATAATGATCAACAATTTGCTGTAGTACACTGCTGAAAAATTAAAAAGCTCACGCTAAATTGGGAGGCGAAGAGGCCGAGTCTGGGTCGAACTTGCTCAAGGGCGTCATTTACACCGCACCCAGCAGGCCCAGTCCGACGTGGCCGGTCGATGGGCCCAGCCCAAGCGCCACATATGCAAAACCATCGTCCCAAACTACTTAAGTGGGTGCCAGGGGGTGATATGTCTGGTTTAGAATAGTTCAGGGGATTAAGAACTCGGTTTTAAACATGAGGGGGTTATGTGATCCAAACGGGATACTTCTGGGGGTTATCTATACTTTTTTCTACAGTTACAAGATTATAAGGCGTATATTATCTCTCTGCTATTATCAATGTCGAGATCGTGTTTGAGCAAAAAAACATACAGTATCTAAATGGTTACTCCTCAAGACCATTCACCACTCATGACAACGAAAGGTGAATGGAAGATTCAGAAATCAAGTAAGGCTTTTATGGCCGAGCAAACAGAATTAAGTTATGCAGCAGATGTCAGAGTATGCAACAAACCGTTTAAAGCACAAAATAGGATGGATCATAGCTTGCGTCATATTCTTTCTTCAGCATAACTTCAGGACCAATATATGCCGGAGTTCCAACAACTGAATGGTTCAGAATGATGAACCAATGACAGTAGAATAGAAAACAACATGAGTTCAAATCATTTAGAAAATTAGTATCCATCCCAACATCTGTTTGTTACAAGACAGCAAGCATGGAAGACATGAATCTATGTGTTGTGTTGTGTGCAATATACGAAAATTTAGAGGAAGCCCAAACATCGAGGAAAAAGTTTAGAATCCAAGATTCATGTCTCGTGCATACATTAATTAGAAAATTAGACCATGAAAATGTTTCCCCACAGCCGTACACCTACAACACTTGAAAATATTCTAATCAAGCATGTACGACCATTTCACACCAGATATATGTTTTAATGCCCTTACCAATAGTCTGTGTATTAACGTGAAGTCGTGAACCCCTTCTATCATCGCCACAAAGATTTTGTTTCTTTGATCTTGAGGAGGAAAATTAATTGAATCCCCCTTCTCCCTTTTCTACAACTGAAAATTAATTGAATCCCCCTTTGCAGATCCACAAATAGTTCATTCCTAAACATTTCACAAATCACATGTTTAGGGGACCACGATTTCAATCATGAACAGATCTGATACACAACTATACTCCAAAAATTGACAATTGTTTTGATCTGGTAGGAGAAACACATGACTTACAGGGGGGTGAGCGTGGTTGGGATGGTCATAGTGGCTCGAGGTAGTTGACACCAGCGCGGCTGGGAACAAGCAAATCGCCCCGGAAAAACTCCTCCGCATCTGCAGTGCCCATGATGACTCGTGGCGTTCGAGGCACGAAAAAAAGGGACTCATGTTGGAGGTTGAGAACCAGAGCCTGCATAAAATGGAATCAACCCATTAGCCACACATAGAAAACAAAGTACTTACTATATACTCCACTATCCTCTCCGTCTCCGATGACCTGCGTAGCCAGGTCTAGAAGGAGAGGTCGTTGGTAAAGCACGAAGCCAAATGTAATAACGCTATAGGGAGCAGTAGTAGTTAGCAAATTCAACAGCAGCAAACACACCGATGCAGCCCAAGCTCGTCCTGTTCCATATCGAGCACTCTCAACACTGCCTCCTCTTCCCAGCACACCCCTTCTTCAACCACGAGACACAGCAGCAGCAGAGGATCTCGTCCTATGGCATCTTCAACGATTGGGCAGCAAAGAGGGCATCACCTTCGCAAAATCGGAAGAGGTGATTGGAATTAGCAGCCTGATGGAATGATTCATGCAGCACAGCGATGCTACAGCCGTGGGTATGGGCGTGAGTAGTGTGCATACCTGGAGACCCTGCCACCTCCCAGGCTGCAGCAACAGATGCAGATGGCATCGCCTCGCAGCACCGACAAGATGCGTGGAGCAGCGACCAGTGGCAACGCCGGCCAACGGCGACTTTGACAATGGTGGCTTTGGTGTCAACTTGTCAGGGAAACGGTCGGCGGTAGCAGCAAACCATGATTGACGAGGTCCATGGCGTCGGCACTAGGGTTGGAGCAGTGGAGAGCGGAAGAAGCACATGCGCATGTGAGAAAATCGAATCAGACGGTTTCCAGATCGAAAGAAACAGAGGGAGGGAGGGAGAGAGAGGCGGGGAGGAGAAGAGGGACCTTCCATGGATGCAGCTGCTGCGGTGTCGGAGCTCCATGGAGAAGAAGCACATGGACCGGACGAAGGTCCCTAACCTTCCGTGGCCGCCGGTGGGTGGTTGTGGAGGTGGATCCGGCGCTGTGGTCGCTCGCTTGGAGCAGCTCGAGCAGGGGAGGCGTCCCACCGCCCCCTCATTCCTACTCTACCGAACTGTGCCGCCCAGCCCAGCTCGACGATGACGGCACTGGCGGGTCTAGGCGCGCCATTGTCGCCGCTTGACCTGCTCGGTCGCGATCGATTTCCCTCCCTCTTCTCTTCTCTTGTCTTGTGATAAGGGGACGGGAGGGGGAGAGGGTCGGAGCGGCGGCTGTTGGTGAAGGCCATAGCCGGCGGCGAGGTCTGTGTGAGGGAGGCGGGGCAGTGGGTGGCTCCGGCGGCAGCGGCATGGGTGGGGAGGGGAACGGGCTGGGGCTGGGCTGCGGTTGGGGGTTGGGTGGCCGCTTCCTCTCCTCTCCCGAGAAACAAAGAAAAATAGTACTATACTACTTCTTGTATTTTGGTGGATCGCTCGTAGCCCCTGATCCTGATTGGTCGCTCCACAAGTCCCACGGATCGATCCCTCACGTGGCCGGGCTGGGAGAGAGAGAGAGGGGTGGGGCCGGGCTGGGAGAGTGGGGAGGAGATTTTTTTTGAAGAAGAGAGGGGAGGAGATAATCCGACTTCTTTGCCATCAGCCAGCGGATGGCAAAGGTCCATATCTTTGCCATCAGCCAGCGGCTGGCAGATGGCAAAGAAGTGGGGCTACTGGGCTGTTACAGCGCCATCATCTATTGGGCCCCACTCACTTCTTTGCCATCTGCCAGCAGACGGAAAAGATTCTTTGCCATCTTCTGGCAGATGGCAAAGAGGTCGGTTGATAGGTCGTTACAGCACTAGACCCTACCCACCTCTTGGCCATCTGCCAGCGGATGGCAAATGTTCTTTGCCATCTGTCAGTTCTTTGCCGTCTGTTTTTTGTAAGCATATGGCAAAGACGTTATTTGCCATCCGCTGGCAGACGGCAAAGAGCTGACTGATGGCAAATTCCCTGTTTCCAGTAGTGCCAGGAACGGTTAAGCCCGCCGTTTTGACCACATTTTGAAACGGGCATAAAAAATTCAAAAAAAATCAAAAAATTGGAAAACCTTCGCATTGTGTCATTATATGTGACCAAGTTTCTAAGAAAAATAATAAAATTGTAATACAGAAATTATTTTAAAAAAGTGTTCTCAAATATGAGCTATCATGCGTGAAGATACATGGCTTTCAAGCCAAATGATCAATCATATGGCCACATTCATGGCATAGTTTGTTCAAATGATCACATATTGTGCACAAAGGTGCATCTTGGAATTCCAAACAATGTTGCCTAAGGCAGTTTTCACTTTCATTGCACAAAAGAGCCATTTTCCATTTTTCGAGTGCCCCAAATGAGGTTTTTTGTGAAGGACCTACCAAATATTTTTTACAAAATTGGACCAAATCATTTTTATAAAATACTAGGCCATATTTAAAGCACAATTGACCAAATGTTTGGGTGTAAAAAGTTTTGATCCACCTCTAGTGAAAAAGACAAATTTACGCCGATTCAATTGGAAGCGGGTCAAATTTGAACTGCACCTGCCTCATAGTTTGTTGTTTATTTTTTCCAAAAATCATTTCTAGGTACATAAGTATCTATATAATTAGAGAAACATCAAAAGTTTTCCAAGATTCAACCACAAGCTAGGAACGGTCAAGCCCGCCGTTTTGACCGCATTTTGAAACGGGCATAAAAAATTCAAAAAAATATAAAAAATTGGAAAACCCTCACATTGTGTCATTATATGTGACCAAGTTTCTAAGAAAAATAATAAACTTGCAATAGGGAAATTGTTTTAAGAAAGTGTTCTAAAAAATGAGTTGTCATGCGTGAAGATACATCACTTTCAAGCCAAATGATCAATCTTATGGCCACATTCATGGCATAGTTTGTTAAAATGATCTCATATTATGCACAAGGGTGCATCTTCGAATTCCAAACAATGTTGCCTAAGAGAGTTTTCACTTTCATTGCACAAAAGAGCCATTTTCCATTTTTCGAGTGCCCCAAATGAGGTTTTTTTTGAATGACCTACCAAATAATTCTTGCAAAATTGGACCAAATCATTTTTCTAAAATACTAGGCCATATTTAATGCACAATTGACCGAATGGTTGGGTGTAAAAAGTTTTGATCCACCTCTGGTGAAAAAGACAAATTTCTACCGATTCAATTGGAAGCGGGTCAAATCTGAACTGCACCTGCCTCATGGTTTGCTTTTTTTTCCAAAAATCATTTATAGGTACATAAGTATCTATTTAATTAGAGAAACATCAAAAGTTTTTCAAGATTCAACCACTAGCTAGGAATGGTTAAGCCCGCCGTTTTGACCGCATTTTGAAATGGGCATAAAAAATAAAAAAAAATCAAAAAATTGGAAAACCTTCGCATGGTGTCATTATATGTGACCAAGTTTCTAGTAAAAATAATAAACTTGTAATACGGAAATTATTTTAAAAAAGTGTTCTAAAAAATGAGCTGTCATGCGTGAAGATACATGGCTTTCAAGCCAAATGATCTATCTTATGGCCACATTCATGGCATAGTTTGTTCAAATGATCTCACATCATGCACAAGGGTGCATCTTGAAATTCCAAACAATGTTGCCCAAGGGAGTTTTCACTTTCACTGCACAAAAGAGCCATTTTCCATCTTTCGAGTGCCCCAAATGAGCTTTTTTTGTGAAGGACCTACCAAATAATTCTAGCAAAATTGGAGCACATCATTTTTCTAAAATACTAGGCCATATTTAATGCACAATTGACCAAATGGTTGGATGTAAATGGTTTTCATCCACCTGTGGTGAAAAAGAAAATTTTCCGTCGATTCAATTGGAAACGGGTCAAATTTGAACTGCACCTGCCTCATAGTTTGCTCTTTATTTTTTCCAAAAAATCATTTCTAGGTACATAAGTATCTATTTAATCAGAGAAACATTAAAAGTTTTCAAAGATTCAACCACTAGCTAGGAACGGTTAAGCCCGCCGTTTTGACCGCATTTTGAAACAGGCATAAAAAATTCAAAAAACTTGAAAACCTTCGCATTGTGTCATTATTTGTGACCAAGTTTCTATGAAAAATAATAAACTTGTAATATGGAAATTATTTTTAAAAAGTGTTCTAAAGAATGAGCCGTCATGCGTGAAGATACATGGCTTTAAAGCCAAATGATCAATCTTATGGCCACATTCATGGCATAGTTTGTTAAAATGATCTCATATTGTGCACAAGGGTGCATTTTGGAATTCCAAACAATGTTGCATCAGGGAGTTTTCACTTTCATTACACAAAAGAGCCATTTTCCATTTTTCGAGTGCCCCAAATGAGGGTTTTTTGTGAAGGACCTACCAAATAATTCTTGCCAAATTGGACTAAATAATTTTTCTAAAATACTAGGCCATATTTAATGCACAATTGACCAAATGGTTGAGTGTAAAAAGTTTTGATCCACCTCTGGTGAAAAAGACAAATTTCCGCCGATTCGAGTGGAAGGGGGTCAAATTTGAACTGCACCTGCCTCATAGTTTGCTCTTTATTTTTTCCAAAAATCATTTCTAGGTACATAAGTATCTATTTAATCAGAGAAACATCAAAAGTTTTCCAAGATTCAACCACTAGCTAGGAACGGTCAATTCTGCCGTTTTGACTGCATTTTGAAATGGGCATAAAAAAATTAAAAAAATTTGGAAAACCTTCGCATTGTGTCATTATATGTGACCAAGTTTCTAAGAAAAATAATAAACTTGTAATACGGAAAATATTTAAAAAAAGTGTTTTCAAAAATGAGCTGTCATGCGTGAAGATACATGGCTTTAAAGCCAAATGATCAATCTTATGGCCACATTCATGGCATAGTTTGTTCAACTGATCTCATATTGTGCACAAGGGTGCATCTTGGAATTCCAAACAATGTTGCCTAAGGGAGTTTTCACTTTCATTGCACAAAAGAGCCATTTTCCATTTTTCGAGTGCCCCAAATGAGGTTTTTTTGTGAAGGACCTACCAAATAATTCTTGCAAATTTGGACCAAATCATTTTTCTAAAATAATAGGCCATATTTAATGCACAATTGACCAAATGGTTAGGTGTAAAAAGTTGTGATCCACCTCTGGTGAAAAAGACAAATTTCCGCCGATTCAATTGTAAGCGGGTCAAATTTGAACTGCACCTACCTCATAGTTTGCTCTTTATTTTTTCCAAAAATCATTTCTAGGTACATATGTATCTATTTAATCAGAGAAACATCAAAAAATTTCCAAGATCCAACCACTAGCTAGGAACGGTTAAGCCCGCCGTTTTGACCGCATTTTGAAACGGGCATAAAAAATTCAAAAAAAAAAATCAAAAATTTGGAAAACCTTCGCATTGTGTCATTATATGTGACCAAGTTTCTAGGAAAAATAATAAATTTGTAATACAGAAATTATTTTTAAAAAGTGTTCTCAAAAATGAGCTGTCATGCGTGAAGATACATCGCTGTCAAGCCAAATGATCAATCTTATGGCCACATTCATGGCATAGTTTGTTTAAATGATCTCATATTGTGCACAAGGGTGCATCTTGGAATTCCAAACAATGTTGCCTAAGAGAGTTTTCACTTTCATTGCAGAAAAGAGCCATTTTCCATTTTTCAAGTGCCCCAAATGAGGTTTTTTTGTGAAGAACCTACCAAATAATTCTTGCAAAATTGGACCAAATGATTTTTATAAATTACTAGACCATATTTAATGCACAATTGACCAAATGTTTGAGTGTAAAAAGTTTTGATCCACCTCTGGTGAAAAAGACAAATTTCCGCCGATTCAATTGGAAGCGGGTCAAATTTGAACTGCACCTGCCTCATAGTTTGCTCTTTTTTTCCAAAAATCATTTCTAGGTACAGAACACTAGTAGAAAACGAACCTTTCAAACCAGTTTGTAAGAGCCTTTAGTGCCGGTTATGGAACCGGCACTAAAGCGTGGGCACTAAAGCCCCCCCCCTTTAGTACCGGTTCGGCACGAACCGGCGCTAAAGTGCCACCACGTGGCGTGAGCTCACGCCCTGGTATGGGGGACCTTTAGTACCGCTTGGTATTACCAACCGGTACTAAAGGTTTTTTTTGAATTTTTTTTTGTAAATTTTGGAAAAAAAAATTGATTTTTTTTCGATTGTTAATTTTTCTAAATTATTTGATAATTTATTCTCTAATCACCACCTCTCTTAACTGCTCAAGTGTGGATCACTCATTCCAAATCATCTAACTTCCCGACCGGTCACCCATCCCTCTCACTACTCCAGCCCAAGCACGCTTAACTTTCGGGTTCTATTCTCATTCGTTTCCAAGTCTGCACTTGTTGTTTTCCTGACAATAGTAAGATGCTAATCCTATTAACCCTCAGGAGTTTAGCTTGAGCATGAAGTCACACATTTCACCGTTTGAGTTTGAAACTATTATTCTAAAAAACAGTAATTATTTAGTAACGCTAATATTTCTTGAATAAGTTTGACCATAGTTTGACCACAGTTTGACCATAGTTTGACCATATTTGACCAAAATTCAAAAAATTGAAATAATTATTTAGTAACACTAATATTCTTGAATAATTATGTAGTAACATTAATACTTCTTGAATAAGTAGTTTGACCATATTTAACCAATTTTTTTTAGAAAAACTGAAATTTGACCATATCTTTTTTTCCTTTTGGAATTTGAGGATTCTAATAAATTCCAAACAAGCCATAGGCGGTCTCCATCGGATGCGGATTTTCGTGCTGAATTTTTTGATATATTATACGTTTTTTTCCGACATCATATGCAAAAGTAATAGCCGTTTTACATTTTCCCTACACTTTTTACAAAACATGTCCAAATTTAAGTTTTCAAATTTTCCTAACTAGTAGATGTAGTAATATAACTACCTCTCGAAAGATTTTATTTTCTGAAGTTTTTATCATTTTCTTTTGATTTTTTCAAAACTGAAATGGCGATACACGGGGGGGGGGGGTTAAGTTTGAAAATTGCCCTATAGTGCCGGTTTGTGTCTTCAACCGGGACTATAGGTTAAGACTCTGTAGTGCCGGTTGGTGACGCAAACCGGTACTATAGGTTAGACCTTTAGTACCGGTTTGTGTCACAAACCGTCACTAAAGGGGCTCGTGGGGCCCTGGACTGACGCCAGCCTGCCACCACCCCTTTAGTACCGGTTCGTGGCACGAACCGGTACTAAAGGTTCATTACGAACCGGCACTAATGCATAGCCATTCGAACCGGCACTATTGATCACATTAGTGCCGGTTTTTTTACAAACCGGCACTAATGTGCTTCATGTTTGACCCTTTTTCTACTAGTGTAAGTATCTATTTAATTAGAGAAACATCAAAAGTTTTCCAAGATTCGACCACTAGCTAGGAACGGTCAAGCCCGCCGTTTTGACCGCATTTTGAAACGGGCATAAAAAATTCAAAAATATAAAAAAAATTGGAAAACCCTCGCATTGTGTCATTATATGTGACCAAGTTTCTAAGAAAAATAATAAACTTGTAATACGGAAATTATTTTAAAAATGTGTTTTGAAAAATGAGCCATCATGCATGAAGATACATGGCTTTAAAGCCAAATGATCAATCTTATGGCCACATTCATGGCATAGTTTGTTCAACTGATCTTATATTGTGCACAAGGGTGCATCTTCTAATTCCAAACAATGTTGCCTAAGGGAGTTTTCACTTTCATTGCACAAAAGAGCCATTTTCCATTTTTCGAGTGCCCCAAATGAGGTTTTTTTGTGAAGGACCTACCAAATAATTCTTGCAAAATTGGACCAAATCATTTTTCTAAAATACTAGGCCATATTTAATGCACAATTGACCAAATGGTTGGGTGTAAAAAGTTTTGATCCACCTCTGGTGAAAAAGACAAATTTCCGCCGATTCAATTGTAAGCGGGTCAAATTTGAACTGCACCTGCCTCATAGTTTGCTCTTTATTTTTTTCCAAAAATCATTTTTAGGTACATATGTATCTATTTAATCAGAGAAACATCAAAAAATTTCCAAGATTCAACCACTAGCTAGGAACGGTTAAGCCCGCCGTTTTGACCGCATTTTGAAACGGGCATAAAAAATTCAAAAAAAATCAAAAATTTGGAAAACCTTCGCATTGTGTCATTATATGTGACCAAGTTTCTAGGAAAAATAATAAACTTGTAATACGGAAATTATTTTAAAAAAGTGTTCTCAAAAATGAGCTGTCATGCGTGAAGATACATCGCTTTCAAGCCAAATGATCAATCTTATGGCCACATTCATGGCATAGTTTGTTTAAATGATCTCATATTGTGCACAAGGGTGCATCTTGGAATTCCAAACAATGTTGCCTAAGGGAGTTTTCACTTTCATTGCACAAAAGACTCATTTTCCATTTTTCGAGTGCCCCAAATGAGGTTTTTTTGTGAAGGACCTACCAAATAATTCTTGCAAAATTGGACCAAATAATTTTTATAAAATACAAGGAAATATTTAATGCACAATTGACCAAATGTTTGGGTGTAAAAAGTTTTGATCCACCTCTGCTAAAAAAGACAAATTTCCGCCGATTCAATTGGAAGCGGGTCAAATTCGAACTGCACCTGCCTCATAGTTTGCTATTTTTTTCCAAAAAGCATTTCTAGGTACATAAGTATCTATTTAATTAGAGAAACATCAAAAGTTTTCCAACATTCAACCACTAGCTAGGAACGGTCAAGCTCGCCGTTTTGACCGCATTTTAAAACGGGCATAAAAAATTCAAAAAAAATATAAAAAATTGGAAAACCCTCGCATTGTGTCATTATATGTGACCAAGTTTCTAGGAAAAATAATAAACTTGTAATAGGGAAATTGTTTTAAAAAAGTGTTCTCAAAAATGAGTTGTCATGCGTGAAGATACATGGCTTTCAAGCCAAATGATCAATCTTATGGCCACATTCATGGCATAGTTTGTTAAAATGATCTCATATTGTGCACATGGGTGCATCTTTGAATTCCCAACAATGTTGCCTAAGGGAGTTTTCACTTTCATTGCACAAAAGAGCTATTTTCCATTTTTCGAGTCTCCCAAATGAGGTTTTTTTGTGAATGACCTACCAAATAATTCTTGCAAAATTGGACCAAATAATTTTTCTAAAATACTAGGCCATATTTAATGCACAATTGACCAAATGGTTGGGTGTAAAAAGTTTTGATCCACCTCTGGTGAAAAAGACAAATTTCCGCCGATTCAATTGGAAGCGGGTCAAATTTGAACTGCACCTGCCTCATGATTTGCTTTTTATTTTTTCCAAAAATCATTTCTAGGTACATAAGTATCTATTTAATCAGAGAAACATCAAAATTTTTCCAAGATTCAACCACTAGCTAGGAATGGTTATGCCCGCCGTTTTCACCCCATTTTGAAACAGGCATAAAAATTTCAAAAAAACAAAAAATTGGAAAACCTTCGCATTGTGTCATTATATGTGGCCAAGTTTCTAGGAAAATAATAAACTTTTAATATGGAAATTATTTAAAAGAAGTGTTTTCAAAAATGAGCTGTCATGCGTGAAGATACATGGCTTTAAAGCCAAATGATCAATCTTATGGACACATTCATGGCATAGTTTGTTAAAATGATCTCATATTGTGCACAAGGGTGCATCTTGGAATTCCAAACAATGTTGCCTAAGGGAGTTTTCACTTTCATTGCACAAAAGAGCCATTTTCCATTTTCCGAGTGCCCCAAATGAGGTTTTTTTGTGAAGGACCTACCAGATAATTCTTGCAAAATGGGAACAAATCATTTTTCTAAAATACTAGGCCATATTTAATGCACAGTTGACCAAATGGTTGGGTGTAAAAAGTTTTGATCCACCTCTGGTGAAAAAGACAAATTTCTGCCGATTCAAGTGGAAGCGGGTCAAATTTGAACTGCACCTGCCTCATGGTTTGCTTTTTATTTTTTCCAAAAATCATTTCTAGGTACATAAGTATCTATTTAATCAGAGAAACATCAAAAGTTTTCCCAGATTCAACCACTAGCTAGGAATGGTCAAGCCCGCCGTTTTGACCGCATTTTGAAACAGGCATAAAAATTTCAAAAAAATCAAAAAATTGGAAAACCTTCACATTGTGTCATTATATGTGGCCAAGTTTCTAGGAAAAATAATAAACTTGTAATATGGAAATTATTTAAAAAAAGTGTTTTCAAAAATGAGCTGTCATGCGTGAAGATATATGGCTTTCAAGCCAAATGATCAATCTTATGGCCACATTCGTGGCATAGTTTGTTAAAATGATCTCATATTGTGCACAAGGATGCATCTTGGAATTCCAAACAATGTTCTCTAAGGGAGTTTTCACTTTCATTGCACAAAAGAGCCATTTTCCCTTTTTCGAGTGCCCCAAATGAGGTTTTTTGTGAAGGACCTACCAAATAATTCTTGCAAAATTGGACCAAATCATTTTTCTAAAATACTAGGCCATATTTAATGCACAATTTGCCAAATGGTTGGGTGTAAAAAGTTTTGATCCACCTCTGGTGAAAAAGACAAATTTCTGCCGATTCAACTTGAAGCGGGTCAAATTTGAACTGCACCTGCCTCATGGTTTGCTTTTTATTTTTTCCAAAAATCATTTCTAGGTACATAAGTATCTATTTAATCAGAGAAACATACAAAGGTTTCCAAGATTCAACCACTAGCTAGGAATGGTTATGCCCGCCGTTTTCACCCCATTTTGAAACAGGCATAAAAATTTCAAAAAAAATCAAAAAATTGGAAAACCTTCACAATGTGTCATTATATGTGGCCTAGTTTCTAGGAAAAATAATAAACTTTTAATATGGAAATTATTTAAAAAAAGTGTTTTCAAAAATGAGCTGTCATGCGTGAAGATACATGGCTTTAAAGCCAAATGATCAATCTTATGGACACATTCATGGCATAGTTTGTTAAAATGATCTCATATTGTGCACAAGGGTGCATCTTGGAATTCCAAACAATGTTGCCTAAGGGCGTTTTCACTTTCATTGCACAAAAGAGCCATTTTCCATTTTTCGAGTGCCCCAAGTGAGGTTTTTTTGTGAAGGACCTACCAGATAATTCTTGCAAAATCGGAACAAATCATTTTTCTAAAATACTAGGCCATAGTTAATGCACAATTGACCAAATGGTTGGGTGTAAAAAGTTTTGATCCAGCTCTGGTGAAAAAGACAAATTTCTGCCGATTCAAGTGGAAGCGGGTCAAATTTGAACTGCACCTGCCTCATGGTTTGCTTTTTATTTTTTCCAAAAATCATTTCTAGGTACATAAGTATCTATTTAATCAGAGAAACATCAAAAATTTTCCAAGATTCAACTACTAGCTAGGAATGGTTAAGCCCGCCGTTTTGACCGCATTTTGAAACAGGCATAAAAATTTCAAAAAAAATCAAAAAATTGGAAAACCTTCGCATTTTGTCATTATATGTGACCAAGTTTCCAGGAAAAATAATAAACTTGTAATATGGAAATTATTTTAAAAAAGTGTTCTCAAAAATGAGCTGTCATGCATGAAGATACATGGCTTTCAAGCCAAATGATCAACCTTATGGCCACATTCGTGGCATAGTTTGTTCAAATGATCTCATATTGTGCACAAGGGTGCATCTTGGAATTCCAAACAATGTTGCCTAAGGGAGTTTTCACTTTCATTGCACAAAATAGCCATTTTCCATTTTTCGAGTGCCCCAAATGAGGTTTTTTTGTGAAGGACCTACCAAATAATTCTTGCAAAATTGGACCAAATCATTTTTCTAAAATACTAGGCCATATTTATTGCACAATTGGCCAAATGGTTGGGTGTAAAAAGTTTTGATCCACCTCTGGTGAAAAAGACAAATTTCTGCCGATCCAATTGGAAGCGGGTCAAATTTGAACTGCACCTGCCTCATGGTTTGCTTTTTATTTTTTCCAAAAATCATTTCTAGGTACATAAGTATCTATTTAATTAGAGAAACATCAAAAGTTTTCCAAGATTCAACCACTAGCTAGGAATGGTTATGCCCGCCGTTTTCACCCCATTTTAAAACAGGCATAAAAATTTCAAAAAAAATCCAAAAATTGGAAAACCTTCGCATTGTGTCATTATCTGTGGCCAAGTTTCTAGGAAAAATAATAAACTTTTAATACGGAAATTATTTAAAAAAAGTGTTTTAAAAAATGAGCTATCATGCGTGAAGATACATGGCTTTAAAGCCAAATGATCAATCTTATGGACACATTCATGGCATAGTTTGTTAAAATGATCTCATATTGTGCACAAGTGTGCATCTTGGAATTCCAAACAATGTTTCCTAAGGGAGTTTTCACTTTCATTGCACAAAAGAGCCATTTTCCATTTTTCGAGTGCCCCAAATTAGGTTTTTTTGTGAAGGACCTACCAGATAATTCTTGCAAAATCGGAACAAATCATTTTTCTAAAATACTAGGCCATATTTAATGCACAATTGACCAAATGGTTGGGTGTAAAAAGTTTTGATCCACCTCTGGTGAAAAAGACAAATTTCTGCCGATTCAAGTGGAAGCGGGTCAAATTTGAACTGCACCTGCCTCATGGTTTGCTTTTTATTTTTTCCAAAAATCATTTCTAGGTACATAAGTATCTATTTAGTCAGAGAAACATCAAAAGTTTTCCAAGATTCAACCACTAGCTAGGAATGGTTAAGCCCGCCGTTTTGACCGCATTTTGAAACAGGCATAAAAATTTCAAAAAAATCAAAAAATTGGAAAACCTTCGCATTGTGTCATTATATGTGACCAAGTTTCCAGGAAAAATAATAAACTTGTAATATGGAAATTATTTTAAAAAAGTGTTCTAAAAAATGAGCTATCATGCGTGAAGATACATGGCTTTCAAGCCAAATGATCAATCTTCTGGCCACATTCGTGGCATAGTTTGTTCAAATGATATCATATTGTGCACAAGGGTGCATCTTGGAATTCCAAACAATGTTGCCTAAGGGAGTTTTCACTTTCATTGCACAAAAGAGCCATTTTCCATTTTTTGAGTGCCCCAAATGAGGTTTTTTTGTGAAGGACCTACCAAATAATTCTTGCAAAATTTGAGCAAATCATTTTTCTAAAATACTAGGCCATATTTAATGCACAATTGGCCAAATGGTTGGGTGTAAAAAGTTTTGATCCACCTCTGGTGAAAAAGACAAATTTCTGCCGATTCAATTGGAAGCGGGTCAAATTTGAACTGCACCTGCCTCATGGTTTGCTTTTTATTTTTTCCGAAAATCATTTCTAGGTACATAAGTATCTATTTAATCAGAGAAACATCAAAAGTTTTCCAAGATTCAACCACTAGCTAGGAATGGTTATGCCCGCCGTTTTCACTCCATTTTGAAACAGGCATAAAAATTTCAATAGAAATCAAAAAATTGGAAAACCTTCGCATTGTGTCATTATATGTGGCCAAGTTTCTAGGAAAAATAATAAACTTTTAATACGGAAATTATTTAAAAAATGTGTTTTCAAAAATGAGCTGTCATGCGTGAAGATACATGGCTTTAAAGCCAAATGATCAATCTTATGGCAGCATTCGTGGCATAGTTTGTTCAAATGATATCATATTGTGCCTAAGGCTGCATCTTGGTATTCCAAACAATGTTGCCTAAGGGAGTTTTCACTTTCATTGCACAAAAGAGCCATTTTCCATTTTTTGAGTGCCCCAAACGAGGTTTTTTTGTGAAGGACCTACCAAATAATTCTTGCAAAATTGGACCAAATCATTTTTATAAAATACTAGGCCATATTTAATGCACAATTGGCAAAATGGTTGGGTGCAAAAAGTTTTGATCCACCTCTGGTGAAAAAGACAAATTTCTGCCGATTGAAGTGGAAGCGGGTCAAATTTGAACTGCACCTGCCTCATGGTTTGCTTTTTATTTTTTCCAAAAATCATTTCTAGGTACATAAGTATCTATTTAATCAGAGAAACATCAAAAGTTTTCCAAGATTCAACCACTCGCTAGGAATGGTTATGCCCGCCGTTTTCACCCCATTTTGAAACAGGCATAAAAATTTCAAAAAAAAATCAAAAAATTGGAAAACCTTCGCATTGTGTCATTATATGTGGCCAAGTTTCTAGGAAAAATAATAAACTTTTAATATGGAAATTATTTAAAAAAATTGTTTTCAAAAATGAGATGTCATGCGTGAAGATACATGGCTTTAAAGCCAAATGATCAATCTTATGGACACATTCATGGCATAGTTTGTTAAAATGATCTCATATTGTGAACAAGGGTGCATCTTGGAATTCCAAACAATGTTGCCTAAGGGAGTTTTCACTTTCATTGCACAAAAGAGCCATTTTACATTTTTCGAGTGCCCCAAATGAGGTTTTTTTGTGAAGGACCTACCAGATAATTCTTGCAAAATTGGAACAAATCATTTTTATAAAATACTAGGCCATATTTAATGCACAATTGACCAAATGGTTGGGTGTAAAAAGTTTTGATCCACCTCTAGTGAAAAAGACAAATTTCTACCGATTCAAGTGGAAGCGGGTCAAATTTGAACTGCACCTGCCTCATGGTTTGCTTTTTATTTTTTCCAAAAATCATTTCTAGGTACATAAGTATCTATTTAATCAGAGAAACATCAAAAGTTTTCCACGATTCAACCACTAGCTAGGAATGGTTAAGCCCGCCGTTTTGACCGCATTTTGAAACAGGCATAAAAATTTCAAAAAAAAAATCAAAAAATTGGAAAACCTTCGCATTGTGTCATTATATGTGACCAAGTTTGCAGGAAAAATAATAAACTTGTAATATGGAAATTAATTTAAAAAAGTGTTCTAAAAAATGAGCTGTCATGCGTGAAGATACATGGCTTTCAAGCCAAATGATCAATCTTATGGCAACATTCGTGGCATAGTTTGTTCAAATGATATCATATTGTGCCTAAGGCTGCATCTTGGTATTCCAAACAATGTTGCCTAAGGGAGTTTTCACTTTCATTGCACAAAAGAGCCATTTTCCATTTTTTGAGTGCCCCAAACGTGGTTTTTTTGTGAAGGACCTACCAAATAATTCTTGCAAAATTGGACCAAATCATTTTTATAAAATACTAGGCCATATTTAATGCACAATTGGCAAAATGGTTGGGTGCAAAAAGTTTTGATCCACCTCTGGTGAAAAAGACAAATTTCTGCCGATTGAAGTGGAAGCGGGTCAAATTTGAACTGCACCTGCTTCATGGTTTGCTTTTTATTTTTTCCAAAAATCATTTCTAGGTACATAAGTATCTATTTAATCAGAGAAACATCAAAAGTTTTCCAAGATTCAACCACTCGCTAGGAATGGTTATGCCCGCCGTTTTCACCCCATTTTGAAACAGGCATAAAAATTTCAAAAAAAATCAAAAAATTGGAAAACCTTTGCATTGTGTCATTATATGTGGCCAAGTTTCTAGGAAAAATAATAAACTTTTAATACAGAAATTATTTTTTTTTCTTTCAAAAATGAGCTGTCATGCGTGAAGATACATGGCTTTAAAGCCAAATGATCAATCTTATGGACACATTCATGGCATAGTTTGTTAAAATGATCTCATATTGTGCACAAGGGTGAATCTTGGAATTCCAAACAATGTTGCCTAAGGGAGTTTTCACTTTCATTGCACAAAAGAGCCATTTTCCATTTTTCGAGTGCCCCAAATGAGGTTTTTTTGTGAAGGACCTACCAGATAATTCTTGCAAAATTGGAACAAATCATTTTTATAAAATACTAGGCCATATTTAATGCACAATTAACCAAATGGTTGGGTGTAAAAAGTTTTGATCCACCTCTGGTGAAAAAGACAAATTTCTGCCGATTCAAGTGGAAGCGGGTCAAATTTGAACTGCACCTGCCTCATGGTTTGCTTTTTATTTTTTCCAAAAATCATTTCTAGGTACATAAGTATCTATTTAGTCAGAGAAACATCAAAAGTTTTCCAAGATTCAACCACTAGCTAGGAATGGTTAAGCCCGCCGTTTTGACCGCATTTTGAAACAGGCATAAAAATTTCAAAAAAATCAAAAAATTGGAAAACCTTCACATTGTGTCATTATATGTGACCAAGTTTCCAGGAAAAATAATAAACTTGTAATATGGAAATTATTTTAAAAAAGTGTTCTAAAAAATGAGCTATCATGCGTGAAGATACATGGCTTTCAAGCCAAATGATCAATCTTCTAGCCACATTCGTGGCATAGTTTGTTCAAATGATATCATATTGTGCACAAGGGTGCATCTTGGAATTCCAAACAATGTTGCCTAAGGGAGTTTTCACTTTCATTGCACAAAAGAGCCATTTTCCATTTTTTGAGTGCCCCAAATGAGGTTTTTTTGTGAAGGACCTACCAAATAATTCTTGCAAAATTTGAGCAAATCATTTTTCTAAAATACTAGGCCATATTTAATGCACAATTGGCCAAATGGTTGGGTGTAAAAAGTTTTGATCCACCTCTGGTGAAAAAGACAAATTTCTGCCGATTCAATTGGAAGCGGGTCAAATTTGAACTACACCTGCCTCATGGTTTGCTTTTTATTTTTTCCGAAAATCATTTCTAGGTACATAAGTATCTATTTAATCAGAGAAACATCAAAAGTTTTCCAAGATTCAACCACTAGCTAGGAATGGTTATGCCCGCCGTTTTCACTCCATTTTGAAACAGGCATAAAAATTTCAATAGAAATCAAAAAATTGGAAAACCTTCGCATTGTGTCATTATATGTGGCCAAGTTTCTAGGAAAAATAATAAACTTTTAATACGGAAATTATTTAAAAAATGTGTTTTCAAAAATGAGCTGTCATGCGTGAAGATACATGGCTTTAAAGCCAAATGATCAATCTTATGGCAGCATTCGTGGCATAGTTTGTTCAAATGATATCATATTGTGCCTAAGGCTGCATCTTGGTATTCCAAACAATGTTGCCTAAGGGAGTTTTCACTTTCATTGCACAAAAGAGCCATTTTCCATTTTTTGAGTGCCCCAAACGAGGTTTTTTTGTGAAGGACCTACCAAATAATTCTTGCAAAATTGGACCAAATCATTTTTATAAAATACTAGGCCATATTTAATGCACAATTGGCAAAATGGTTGGGTGCAAAAAGTTTTGATCCACCTCTGGTGAAAAAGACAAATTTCTGCCGATTGAAGTGGAAGCGGGTCAAATTTGAACTGCACCTGCCTCATGGTTTGCTTTTTATTTTTTCCAAAAATCATTTCTAGGTACATAAGTATCTATTTAATCAGAGAAACATCAAAAGTTTTCCAAGATTCAACCACTCGCTAGGAATGGTTATGCCCGCCGTTTTCACCCCATTTTGAAACAGGCATAAAAATTTCAAAAAAAAATCAAAAAATTGGAAAACCTTCGCATTGTGTCATTATATGTGGCCAAGTTTCTAGGAAAAATAATAAACTTTTAATATGGAAATTATTTAAAAAAATTGTTTTCAAAAATGAGATGTCATGCGTGAAGATACATGGCTTTAAAGCCAAATGATCAATCTTATGGACACATTCATGGCATAGTTTGTTAAAATGATCTCATATTGTGAACAAGGGTGCATCTTGGAATTCCAAACAATGTTGCCTAAGGGAGTTTTCACTTTCATTGCACAAAAGAGCCATTTTACATTTTTCGAGTGCCCCAAATGAGGTTTTTTTGTGAAGGACCTACCAGATAATTCTTGCAAAATTGGAACAAATCATTTTTATAAAATACTAGGCCATATTTAATGCACAATTGACCAAATGGTTGGGTGTAAAAAGTTTTGATCCACCTCTAGTGAAAAAGACAAATTTCTGCCGATTCAAGTGGAAGCGGGTCAAATTTGAACTGCACCTGCCTCATGGTTTGCTTTTTATTTTTTCCAAAAATCATTTCTAGGTACATAAGTATCTATTTAATCAGAGAAACATCAAAAGTTTTCCAAGATTCAACCACTAGCTAGGAATGGTTAAGCCCGCCGTTTTGACCGCATTTTGAAACAAGCATAAAAATTTCAAAAAAAAATCAAAAAATTGGAAAACCTTCGCATTGTGTCATTATATGTGACCAAGTTTGCAGGAAAAATAATAAACTTGTAATATGGAAATTAATTTAAAAAAGTGTTCTCAAAAATGAGCTGTCATGCGTGAAGATACATGGCTTTCAAGCCAAATGATCAATCTTATGGCAACATTCGTGGCATAGTTTGTTCAAATGATATCATATTGTGCCTAAGGCTGCATCTTGGTATTCCAAACAATGTTGCCTAAGGGAGTTTTCACTTTCATTGCACAAAAGAGCCATTTTCCATTTTTTGAGTGCCCCAAACGTGGTTTTTTTGTGAAGGACCTACCAAATAATTCTTGCAAAATTGGACCAAATCATTTTTATAAAATACTAGGCCATATTTAATGCACAATTGGCAAAATGGTTGGGTGCAAAAAGTTTTGATCCACCTCTGGTGAAAAAGACAAATTTCTGCCGATTGAAGTGGAAGCGGGTCAAATTTGAACTGCACCTGCCTCATGGTTTGCTTTTTATTTTTTCCAAAAATCATTTCTAGGTACATAAGTATCTATTTAATCAGAGAAACATCAAAAGTTTTCCAAGATTCAACCACTCGCTAGGAATGGTTATGCCCGCCGTTTTCACCCCATTTTGAAACAGGCATAAAAATTTCAAAAAAAATCAAAAACTTGGAAAACCTTTGCATTGTGTCATTATATGTGGCCAAGTTTCTAGGAAAAATAATAAACTTTTAATACAGAAATTATTTTTTTTTCTTTCAAAAATGAGCTGTCATGCGTGAAGATACATGGCTTTAAAGCCAAATGATCAATCTTATGGACACATTCATGGCATAGTTTGTTAAAATGATCTCATATTGTGCACAAGGGTGAATCTTGGAATTCCAAACAATGTTGCCTAAGGGAGTTTTCACTTTCATTGCACAAAAGAGCCATTTTCCATTTTTCGAGTGCCCCAAATGAGGTTTTTTTGTGAAGGACCTACCAGATAATTCTTGCAAAATTGGAACAAATCATTTTTATAAAATACTAGGCCATATTTAATGCACAATTAACCAAATGGTTGGGTGTAAAAAGTTTTGATCCACCTCTGGTGAAAAAGACAAATTTCTGCCGATTCAAGTGGAAGCGGGTCAAATTTGAACTGCACCTGCCTCATGGTTTGCTTTTTGTTTTTTCCAAAAATCATTTCTAGGTACATAAGTATCTATTTAACCAGAGAAACATCAAAAGTTTTCCAAGATTCAACCACTAGCTAGGAATGGTTAAGCCCGCCGTTTTGACCGCATTTTGAAACAGGCATAAAAATTTCAAAAAAAATCAAAAAATTGGAAAACCTTCGCATTGTGTCATTATATGTGACCAAGTTTCCAGGAAAAATAATAAACTTGTAATATGGAAATTATTTAAAAAAAGTGTTCTCAAAAATGAGCTGTCATGCGTGAAGATACATGGCTTTGAAGCCAAATGATCAATCTTATGTCCACATTCGTGGCATAGTTTGTTCAAATGATATCATATTGTGCACAAGGGTGCATCTTGGAATTCCAAACAATGTTGCCTAAGGGAGTTTTCACTTTCACTGCACAAAAGAGCCATTTTCCATTTTTCGAGTGCCCCAAATGTGGTTTTTTTGTGAAGGACCTACCAAATAATTCTTGCAAAATTGGACCAAATCATTTTTCTAAAATACTAGGCCATATTTAATGCACAATTGGCCAAATGGTTGGGTGTAAAAAGTTTTGATCCACCTCTGGTGAAAAAGACAAATTTCTCCCGATTCAACTTGAAGCGGGTAAAATTTGAACTGCACCCGCCTCATGGTTTGCTTTTTATTTTTTCCAAAAATCATTTCTAGGTACATAAGTATCTATTTAATCAGAGAAACATCAAAAGTTTTCCAAGATTCAACCACTAGCTAGGAATGGTTATGCCCGCCGTTTTCACCCCATTTTGAAACAGGCATAAAAATTTCAAAAAAATCAAAAAATTGGAAAACCTTCGCATTGTGTCATTATATGTGGCCAAGTTTCTAGGAAAAATAATAAACTTTTAATACGGAAATTATTTAAAAAATATGTTTTCAAAAATGAGCTATCATGCATGAAGATACATGGCTTTAAAGCCAAATGATCAATCTTATGGACACATTCATGGCATAGTTTGTTAAAATGATCTCATATTGTACACAAGGGTGCATCTTGGAATTCCAAACAATGTTGCCTAAGGGAGTTTTCACTTTCATTGCACAAAAGAGCCATTTTCCATTTTTTGAGTGCCCCAAACGAGGTTTTTTTGTGAAGGACCTACCAAATAATTCTTGCAAAATTTGAGCAAATCATTTTTCTAAAATACTAGGCCATATTTAATGCACAATTGGCCAAATGGTTGGGTGTAAAAAGTTTTGATCCACCTCTGGTGAAAAAGACAAATTTCTGCCGATTCAATTGGAAGCGGGTCAAATTTGAACTGCACCTGCCTCATGGTTTGCTTTTTATTTTTTCCGAAAATCATTTCTAGGTACATAAGTATCTATTTAATCAGAGAAACATCAAAAGTTTTCCAAGATTCAACCACTAGCTAGGAATGGTTATGCCCGCCGTTTTCACTCCATTTTGAAAGAGGCATAAAAATTTCAATAGAAATCAAAAAATTGGAAAACCTTCGCATTGTGTCATTATATGTGGCCAAGTTTCTAGGAAAAATAATAAACTTTTAATACGGAAATTATTTAAAAAATGTGTTTTCAAAAATGAGTTGTCATGCGTGAAGATACATGGCTTTAAAGCCAAATGATCAATCTTATGGACACATTCATGGCATAGTTTGTTAAAATGATCTCATATTGTGCACAAGGGTGCATCTTGGAATTCCAAACAATGTTGCCTAAGGGAGTTTTCACTTTCATTGCACAAAAGAGCCATTTTCCATTTTTCGAGTGCCCCAAATGAGGTTTTTTTGTGAAGGACCTACCAGATAATTCTTGAAAAATTGGAACAAATCATTTTTCTAAAATACTAGGCCATATTTAATGCACAATTAACCAAATGGTTGGGTGTAAAAAGTTTTGATCCACTTCTGGTGAAAAAGACAAATTTCTGCCGATTCAAGTGGAAGCGGGTCAAATTTGAACTGCACCTGCCTCATGGTTTGCTTTTTATTTTTTCCAAAAATCATTTCTAGGTACATAAGTATCTATTTAATCAGAGAAACATCAAAAGTTTTCCAAGATTCAACCACTAGCTAGGAATGGTTATGCCCGCCGTTTTCACTCCATTTTGAAACAGGCATAAAAATTTCAATAGAAATCAAAAAATTGGAAAACCTTCGCATTGTGTCATTATATGTGGCCAAGTTTCTAGGAAAAATAATAAACTTTTAATACGGAAATTATTTAAAAAAAGTGTTTTCAAAAATGAGCTGTCATGCGTGAAGATACATGGCTTTAAAGCCAAATGATCAATCTTATGGACACATTCATGGCATAGTTTGTTAAAATGATATCATATTGTTCACAATGGTGCATCTTGGAATTCCAAACAATGTTGCCTAAGGAAGTTTTCACTTTCATTGCACAAAAGAGCCATTTTCCATTTTTTGAGTGCCCCAAATGAGGTTTTTTTGTGAAGGACCTACCAGATAATTCTTGCAAAATTGGAACAAATCATTTTTCTAAAATACTAGGCCATATTTAATGCACAATTGACCAAATGGTTAGGTGTAAAAAGTTTTGATCCACCTCTGGTGAAAAAGACAAATTTCTGCCGATTCAAGTGGAAGCGGGTCAAATTTGAACTGCACCTGCCTCATGGTTTGCTTTTTGTTTTTTCCAAAAATCATTTCTAGGTACATAAGTATCTATTTAATCAGAGAAACATCTAAAGTTTTCCAACATTCAACCACTAGCTAGGAATGGTTAAGCCCGCCGTTTTGACCGCATTTTGAAACAGGCATAAAAATTTCAAAAAAAATCAAAAAATTGGAAAACCTTCACATTGTTTCATTATATGTGACCAAGTTTCCAGGAAAAATAATAAACTTGTAATATGGAAATTATTTTAAAAAAGTTTTTTCAAAAATGAGCTGTCATGCGTGAAGATACATGGCTTTCAAGCCAAATGATCAATCTTATGGCCACATTCGTGGCATAGTTTGTTCAAATGATATCATATTGTGCACAAGGGTGCATCTTGGAATTCCAAACAATGTTGCCTAAGGGAGTTTTCACTTTCATTGCACAAAAGAGCCATTTTCCATTTTTAGAGTGCCCCAAACGAGGTTTTTTTGTGAAGGACCTACCGAATAATTCTTGCAAAATTGGACCAAGTCATTTTTCTAAAATACTAGGCCATATTTAATGCACAATTGGCCAAATGGTTGGGTGTAAAAAGTTTTGATCCACCTCTGGTGAAAAGGACAAATTTCTGCCGATTGAAGTGGAAGCGGGTCAAATTTGAACTGCACCTGCCTCATGGTTTGCTTTTTATTTTTTCCAAAAATCATTTCTAGGTACATAAGTATCTATTTAATCAGAGAAACATCAAAAGTTTTCCATGATTCAACCACTCGCTAGGAATGGTTATGCCCGCCGTTTTCACCCCATTTTGAAACAGGCATAAAAATTTCAAAAAAAATCAAAAAATTGGAAAACCTTCGCATTGTGTCATTATATGTGGCCAAGTTTCTAGGAAAAATAATAAACTTTTAATATGGAAATTATTTAAAAAAATTGTTTTCAAAAATGAGCTGTCATGCGTGAAGATACATGGCTTTAAAGCCAAATGATCAATCTTATGGACACATTCATGGCATAGTTTGTTAAAATGATCTCATATTGTGAACAAGGGTGCATCTTGGAATTCCAAACAATGTTGCCTAAGGGAGTTTTCACTTTCATTGCACAAAAGAGCCATTTTACATTTTTCGAGTGCCCCAAATGAGGTTTTTTTGTGAAGGACCTACCAGATAATTCTTGCAAAATTGGAACAAATCATTTTTATAAAATACTAGGCCATATTTAATGCACAATTGACCAAATGGTTGGGTGTAAAAAGTTTTGATCCACCTCTCATGAAAAAGACAAATTTGTGCCAATTCAAGTGGAAGCGGGTCAAATTTGAACTGCACCTGCCTCATGGTTTGCTTTTTATTTTTTCCAAAAATCATTTCTAGGTACATAAGTATCTATTTAATCAGAGAAACATCAAAAGTTTTCCAAGATTCAACCACTAGCTAGGAATGGTTAAGCCCGCCGTTTTGACCGCATTTTGAAACAGGCATAAAAATTTCAAAAAAAATCAAAAAATTGGAAAACCTTCGCATTGTGTCATTATATGTGACCAAGTTTCCAGGAAAAATAATAAACTTGTAATATGGTAATTATTTTAAAAAAGTGTTCTCAAAAATGAGCTGTCATGCGTGAAGATACATGGCTTTCAAGCCAAATGATCAATCTTATGGCAGCATTCGTGGCATAGTTTGTTCAAATGATATCATATTGTGCCTAAGGCTGCATCTTGGTATTCCAAACAATGTTGCCTAAGGGAGTTTTCACTTTCATTGCACAAAAGAGCCATTTTCCATTTTTTGAGTGCCCCAAACGAGGTTTTTTTGTGAAGGACCTACCAAATAATTCTTGCAAAATTGGACCAAATCATTTTTATAAAATACTAGGCCATATTTAATGCACAATTGGCAAAATGGTTGGGTGCAAAAAGTTTTGATCCACCTCTGGTGAAAAAGACAAATTTCTGCCGATTGAAGTGGAAGCGGGTCAAATTTGAACTGCACCTGCCTCATGGTTTGCTTTTTATTTTTTCCAAAAATCATTTCTAGGTACATAAGTATCTATTTAATCAGAGAAACATCAAAAGTTTTCCAAGATTCAACCACTCGCTAGGAATGGTTATGCCCGCCGTTTTCACCCCATTTTGAAACAGGCATAAAAATTTCAAAAAAAATCAAAAAATTGTAAAACCTTCGCATTGTGTCATTATATGTAGCCAAGTTTCTAGGAAAAATAATAAACTTTTAATACGGAAATTATTTATTTTTTTTTTCAAAAATGAGCTGTCATGCGTGAAGATACATGGCTTTAAAGCCAAATGATCAATCTTATGGACACATTCATGGCATAGTTTGTTAAAATGATCTCATATTGTGCACAAGGGTGCATCTTGGAATTCCAAACAATGTTGCCTAAGGGAGTTTTCACTTTCATTGCATAAAAGAGCCATTTTCCATTTTTCGAGTGCCCCAAATGAGGTTTTTTGTGAAGGACCTACCAGATAATTCTTGCAAAATTGGAACAAATCATTTTTCTAAAATACTAGGCCATATTTAATGCACAATTGACCAAATGGTTGGGTGTAAAAAGTTTTGATCCACCTCTCGTGAAAAAGACAAATTACTGCCGATTCAAGTGGAAGCGGGTCAAATTTGAACTGCACCTGCCTCATGGTTTGCTTTTTGTTTTTTCCAAAAATCATTTCTAGGTACATAAGTATCTATTTAACCAGAGAAACATCAAAAGTTTTCCAAGATTCAACCACTAGCTAGGAATGGTTAAGCCCGCCGTTTTGACCGCATTTTGAAGCAGGCATAAAAATTTCAAAAAAAATCAAAAAATTGGAAAACCTTCGCATTGTGTCATTATATGTGACCAAGTTTCCAGGAAAAATAATAAACTTGTAATATGGAAATTAATTTAAAAAAGTGTTCTCAAAAATGAGCTGTCATGCGTGAAGATACATGGCTTTCAAGCCAAATGATCAATCTTATGGCAACATTCGTGGCATAGTTTGTTCAAATGATATCATATTGTGCCTAAGGCTGCATCTTGGTATTCCAAACAATGTTGCCTAAGGGAGTTTTCACTTTCACTGCACAAAAGAGCCATTTTCCATTTTTCGAGTGCCCCAAATATGGTTTTTTTGTGAAGGACCTACCAAATAATTCTTGCAAAATTGGACCAAATCATTTTTCTAAAATACTAGGCCATATTTAATGCACAATTGGCCAAATGGTTGGGTGTAAAAAGTTTTGATCCACCTCTGGTGAAAAAGACAAATTTCTCCCGATTCAACTTGAAGCGGGTAAAATTTGAACTGCACCCGCCTCATGGTTTGCTTTTTATTTTTTCCAAAAATCATTTCTAGGTACATAAGTATCTATTTAATCAGAGAAACATCAAAAGTTTTCCAAGATTCAACCACTAGCTAGGAATGGTTATGCCCGCCGTTTTCACCCCATTTTGAAACAGGCATAAAAATTTCAAAAAAAATCAAAAAATTGGAAAACCTTCGCATTGTGTCATTATATGTGGCCAAGTTTCTAGGAAAAATAATAAACTTTTAATACGGAAATTATTTAAAAAATATGTTTTCAAAAATGAGCTATCATGCATGAAGATACATGGCTTTAAAGCCAAATGATCAATCTTATGGACACATTCATGGCATAGTTTGTTAAAATGATCTCATATTGTGCACAAGGGTGCATCTTGGAATTCCAAACAATGTTGCCTAAGGGAGTTTTCACTTTCATTGCACAAAAGAGCCATTTTCCATTTTTCGAGTGCCCCAAATGAGGTTTTTTTGTGAAGGACCTACCAGATAATTCTTGCAAAATTGGAACAAATCATTTTTATAAAATACTAGGCCATATTTAATGCACAATTAACCAAATGGTTGGGTGTAAAAAGTTTTGATCCACCTCTGGTGAAAAAGACAAATTTCTGCCGATTCAAGTGGAAGCGGGTCAAATTTGAACTGCACCTGCCTCATGGTTTGCTTTTTGTTTTTTCCAAAAATCATTTCTAGGTACATAAGTATCTATTTAACCAGAGAAACATCAAAAGTTTTCCAAGATTCAACCACTAGCTAGGAATGGTTAAGCCCGCCGTTTTGACCGCATTTTGAAACAGGCATAAAAATTTCAAAAAAAATCAAAAAATTGGAAAACCTTCGCATTGTGTCATTATATGTGACCAAGTTTCCAGGAAAAATAATAAACTTGTAATATGGAAATTATTTTAAAAAAGTGTTCTCAAAAATGAGCTGTCATGCGTGAAGATACATGGCTTTCAAGCCAAATGATCAATCTTATGGCCACATTCGTGGCATAGTTTGTTCAAATGATATCATATTGTGCACAAGGGTGCATCTTGGAATTCCAAACAATGTTGCCTAAGGGAGTTTTCACTTTCACTGCACAAAAGAGCCATTTTCCATTTTTCGAGTGCCCCAAATGTGGTTTTTTTGTGAAGGACCTACCAAATAATTCTTGCAAAATTGGACCAAATCATTTTTCTAAAATACTAGGCCATATTTAATGCACAATTGGCCAAATGGTTGGGTGTAAAAAGTTTTGATCCACCTCTGGTGAAAAAGACAAATTTCTCCCGATTCAACTTGAAGCGGGTAAAATTTGAACTGCACCCGCCTCATGGTTTGCTTTTTATTTTTTCCAAAAATCATTTCTAGGTACATAAGTATCTATTTAATCAGAGAAACATCAAAAGTTTTCCAAGATTCAACCACTAGCTAGGAATGGTTATGCCCGCCGTTTTCACCCCATTTTGAAACAGGCATAAAAATTTCAAAAAAATCAAAAAATTGGAAAACCTTCGCATTGTGTCATTATATGTGGCCAAGTTTCTAGGAAAAATAATAAACTTTTAATACGGAAATTATTTAAAAAATATGTTTTCAAAAATGAGCTATCATGCATGAAGATACATGGCTTTAAAGCCAAATGATCAATCTTATGGACACATTCATGGCATAGTTTGTTAAAATGATCTCATATTGTGCACAAGGGTGCATCTTGGAATTCCAAACAATGTTGCCTAAGGGAGTTTTCACTTTCATTGCACAAAAGAGCCATTTTCCATTTTTCGAGTGCCCCAAATGAGGTTTTTTTTGTGAAGGACCTACCAGATAATTCTTGTAAAATTGGAACAAATAATTTTTCTAAAATACTAGGCCATATTTAATGCACAATTGACCAAATGGTTGGGTGTAAAAAGTTTTGATCAACCTCTGGTGAAAAAGACAAATTTCTGCCGATTCAAGTGGAAGCAGGTCAAATTTGAACTGCACCTGCCTCATGGTTTGCTTTTTATTTTTTCCAAAAATCATTTCTAGGTACATAAGTATCTATTTAATCAGAGAAACATCAAAAGTTTTCCAAGATTCAACCACTAGCTAGGAATGGTTAAGCCCGCCGTTTTGACCACATTTTGAAACAGGCATAAAAATTTCAAAAAAAACCAAAAAATTGGAAAACCTTCGCATTGTGTCATTATATGTGACCAAGTTTCCAGGAAAAATAATAAACTTGTAATATGGAAATTATTTTAAAAAAGTGTTCTAAAAAATGAGCTGTCATGCGTGAAGATACATGGCTTTCAAGCCAAATGATCAATATTATGGCCACATTCGTGGCATAGTTTGTTCAAATGATATCATATTGTGCATAAGGGTGCATCTTGGAATTCCAAACAATGTTGCCTAAAGGAGTTTTCACTTTCATTGCACAAAAGAGCCATTTTCCATTTTTCGAGTGCCCCAAATGAGGTTTTTTTTGTGAAGGACCTACCAAATAATTCTTGCAAAATTGGACCAAATCATTTTTCTAAAATACTAGGCCATATTTAATGCACAATTGGCAAAATGGTTGGGTGTAAAAAGTTTTGATCCACCTCTGGTGAAAAAGACAAATTTCTACTGATTCAAGTGGAAGCGGGTCAAATTTGAACTGCACCTGCCTCATGGTTTGCTTTTTATTTTTCCAAAAATCATTTCTAGGTACATAAGTATCTATTTAATCAGAGAAACATCAAAAGTTTCCAAGATTCAACCACTAGCTAGGAATGGTTATGCCCGCCGTTTTCACCCCATTTTCAAACAGGCATAAAAATTTCAAAAAAAATCAAAAAATTGGAAAACCTTCGCATTGTGTCATTATATGTGGCCAAGTTTCTAGGAAAAATAATAAACTTTTAATACGGAAATTATTTAAAAAAATTGTTTTCAAAAATGAGCTGTCATGCATGAAGATACATGGCTTTAAAGCCAAATGATCAATCTTAAGGACACATTCATGGCATAGTTTGTTAAAATGATCTCATATTGTGCACAAGGGTGCATCTTGGAATTCCAAACAATGTTGCCTAAGGGTGTTTTCAGTTTCATTGCACAAAAGAGCCATTTTCCATTTTTCGAGTGCCCCAAATGAGGTTTTTTTGTGAAGGACCTACCATATAATTCTTGCAAAATTGGAACAAATCAGTTTTCTAAAATACAAGGCCATATTTAATGCACAATTGACCAAATGGTTGGGTGTAAAAAGTTTTGATCCACCTCTGGTGAAAAAGACAAATTTCTGCCGATTCAAGTGGAAGCGGGTCAAATTTGAACTGCACCTGCCTCATGGTTTGCTTTTTATTTTTTTTCCAAAAATCATTTCTAGGTACATAAGTATCTATTTAATCAGAGAAACATCAAAAGTTTTCCAAGATTCAACCACTAGCTAGGAATGGTTAAGCCTGCCGTTTTGACCGCATTTTGAAACAGGCATAAAAATTTCAAAAAAAATCAAAAAATTGGAAAACCTTCGCATTGTGTCATTATATGTGACCAAGTTTCCAGGAAAAATAATAAACTTGTAATATGGAAATTATTTTAAAAAAGTGTTCTCAAAAATGAGCTGTCATGCGTGAAGATACATGGCTTTCAAGCCAAATGATCAATCTTATGGCCACATTCGTGGCATAGTTTGTTCAAATGATCTCATATTGTGCACAAGGGTGCATCTTGGAATTCCAAACAATGTTGCCTAAGGGAGTTTTCACTTTCATTGCACAAAAGAGCCATTTTCCATTTTTCGAGTGCCCTAAATGAGGTTTTTTTGTGAAGGACCTACCAGATAATTCTTGCAAAATTGGAACAAATCATTTTTCTAAAATACAAGGCCATATTTAATGCACAATTGACCAAATGGTTGGGTGTAAAAAGTTTTGATCCACCTCTGGTGAAAAAGACAAATTTCTGCCGATTCAAGTGGAAGCGGGTCAAATTTAAACTGGACCTACTCATTGTTTGCTCTTTATTTTTTCCAAAAATCATTTATAGGTACATAAGTATCTATTCAATCAGAGAAACATCAAAAGTTTTCCAAGATTCAACCACTAGCTAGGAATGGTTATGCCCGCCGTTTTCACCCCATTTTGAAACAGGCATAAAAATTTCAAAAAAAATCAAAAAATTGGTAAACCTTCGCATTGTGTCATTATATGTGCACAAGTTTCTAGGAAAAATAATAAACTTTTAATACGGAAATTATTTAAAAAAAGTGATTTCAAAAATGAGCTGTCATGCGTGAAGATACATGGCTTTAAAGCCAAATGATCAATCTTATGGACACATTCATGGCATAGTTTGTTAAAATGATATCATATTGTGCACAAGGGTGCATCTTGGAATTCCAAACAATGTTGCCTAAGGGAGTTTTCACTTTCATTGCACAAAAGAGCCATTTTCCATTTTTCGAGTGCCCCAAATGAGGTTTTTTGTGAAGGACCTACCAGATAATTCTTGCAAAATTGGAACAAATCATTTTTCTAAAATGCTAGGCCATATTTAATGCACAATTGACCAAATGGTTAGGTGTAAAAAGTTTTCATCCACCTCTGGTGAAAAAGACAAATTTCTGCCGATTCAAGTGGAAGCGGGTCAAATTTGAACTGCACCTGCCTCATGGTTTGCTTTTTATTTTTTCCAAAAATCATTTCTAGGTACATAAGTATCTATTTAATCAGAGAAACATCACAAGTTTTCCAAGATTCAACCACTAGCTAGGAATGGTTAAGCCCGCCGTTTTGACCGCACTTTGAAACAGGCATAAAAATTTCAAAAAAAATCAAAAAATTGGAAAACCTTCGCATTGTGTCATTATATGTGACCAAGTTTCCAGGAAAAATAATAAACTTGTAATATGGAAATTATTTTAAAAAAGTGTTCTCAAAAATGAGCTGTCATGCGTGAAGATACATGGCTTTCAAGCCAAATGATCAATCTTATGGCCACATTCGTGGCATAGTTTGTTCAAATGATATCATATTGTGCCTAAGG
>NC_057801.1:98889672-98892313 GCF_018294505.1 Triticum aestivum
TAGCTAGGAATGGTTAAGCCCGCCGTTTTGACCGCATTTTGAAACAGGCATAAAAATTTCAAAAAAAATCAAAAAATTGGAAAACCTTCGCATTGTGTCATTATATGTGACCAAGTTTCCAGGAAAAATAATAAACTTGTAATATGGAAATTATTTTAAAAAAGTGTTCTCAAAAATGAGCTGTCATGCGTGAAGATACATGGCTTTCAAGCCAAATGATCAATATTATGGCCACATTCGTGGCATAGTTTGTTCAAATGATATCATATTGTGCATAAGGGTGCATCTTGGAATTCCAAACAATGTTGCCTAAAGGAGTTTTCACTTTCATTGCACAAAAGAGCCATTTTCCATTTTTCGAGTGCCCCAAATGAGGTTTTTTTGTGAAGGACCTACCAAATAATTCTTGCAAAATTGGACCAAATCATTTTTCTAAAATACTAGGCCATATTTAATGCACAATTGGCAAAATGGTTGGGTGTAAAAAGTTTTGATCCACCTCTGGTGAAAAAGACAAATTTCTACCGATTCAAGTGGAAGCGGGTCAAATTTGAACTGCACCTGCCTCATGGTTTGCTTTTTATTTTTCCAAAAATTATTTCTAGGTACATAAGTATCTATTTAATCAGAGAAACATCAAAAGTTTTCCAAGATTCAACCACTAGCTAGGAATGGTTATGCCCGCCGTTTTCACCCCATTTTGAAACAGGCATAAAAATTTCAAAAAAAATCAAAAAATTGGAAAACCTTCGCATTGTGTCATTATATGTGGCCAAGTTTCTAGGAAAAATAATAAACTTTTAATACGGAAATTATTTAAAAAAATTGTTTTCAAAAATGAGCTTTCATGCATGAAGATACATGGCTTTAAAGCCAAATGATCAATCTTATGGACACATTCATGGCATAGTTTGTTAAAATGATCTCATATTGTGCACAAGGGTGCATCTTGGAATTCCAAACAATGTTGCCTAAGGGAGTTTTCAGTTTCATTGCACAAAAGAGCCATTTTCCATTTTTTGTGTGCCCCAAATGAGGTTTTTTTGTGAAGGACCTACCATATAATTCTTGCAAAATTGGAACAAATCAGTTTTCTAAAATACAAGGCCATATTTAATGCACAATCGACCAAATGGTTGGGTGTAAAAAGTTTTGATCCACCTCTGGTGAAAAAGACAAATTTCTGCCTATTCAAGTGGAAGCGGGTCAAATTTGAACTGCACCTGCCTCATGGTTTGCTTTTTATTTTTTTCCAAAAATCATTTCTAGGTACATAAGTATCTATTTAATCAGAGAAACATCAAAAGTTTTCCAAGATTCAACCACTAGCTAGGAATGGTTAAGCCCGCCGTTTTGACCGCATTTTGAAACAGGCATAAAAATTTCAAAAAAAATCAAAAAATTGGAAAACCTTCGCATTGTGTCATTATATGTGACCAAGTTTCCAGGAAAAATAATAAACTTGTAATATGGAAATTATTTTAAAAAAGTGTTCTAAAAAATGAGCTGTCATGCGTGAAGATACATGGCTTTCAAGCCAAATGATCAATCTTATAGCCACATTCGTGGCATAGTTTGTTCAAATGATATCATATTGTGCACAAGGGTGCATCTTGGAATTCCAAACAATGTTGCCTAAGGGAGTTTTCACTTTCATTGCACAAAAGAGCCATTTTCCATTTTTGAAGTGCCCCAAATGAGGTTTTTTTGTGAAGGACCTACCAGATAATTCTTGCAAAATTGGAACAAATCATTTTTCTAAAATACGAGGCCATATTTAATGCACAATTGGCCAAATGGTTGGGTGTAAAAAGTTTTGATCCACCTCTGGTGAAAAAGACAAATTTCTGCCGATTCAATTGGAAGCGGGTCAAATTTGAACTGCACCTGCCTCATGGTTTGCCTTTTATTTTTCCAAAAATCATTTCTAGGTACATAAGTATCTATTTAATCAGAGAAACATCAAAAGTTTTCCAAGATTCAACCACTAGCTAGGAATGGTTATGCCCGCCGTTTTCACCCCATTTTGAAACAGGCATAAAAACTTCAAAAAAATATCAAAAAATTGGAAAACCTTCGCATTGTGTCATTATATGTGGCCAAGTTTCTAGGAAAAATAATAAACTTTTAATACGAAAATTATTTAAAAAAAGTGTTTTAAAAAATGAGCTGTCATGCGTGAAGATACATGGCTTTAAAGCCAAATGATCAATCTTATGGACACATTCATGGCATAGTTCATTAAAATGATCTCATATTTTGCACAAGGGTGCATCTTGGAATTCCAAACAATGTTGCCTAAGGGAGTTTTCACTTTCATTGCACAAAAGAGCCATTTTCCATTTTTCGAGTGCCCCAAATGAGGTTTTTTTGTGAAGGACCTACCATATAATTCTTGCAAAATTGGAACAAATCATTTTTCTAAAATACAAGGCCATATTTAATGCACAATTGACCAAATGGTTGGGTGTAAAAAGTTTTGATTCACCTCTGGTGAAAAAGACAAATTTCTGCCGATTCAAGTGCAAGCGGGTCAAATTTGAACTGCACCTGCCTCATGGTTTGCTTTTTATTTTTTCCAAAAATCATTTCTAGGTACATAAGTATCTATTTAATCAGAGAAACATCAAAAGTTTTCCAA
>NC_057801.1:98892323-98895083 GCF_018294505.1 Triticum aestivum
AAAAATGAGCTGTCATGCGTGAAGATACATGGCTTTCAAGCCAAATGATCAATATTATGGCCACATTCGTGGCATAGTTTGTTCAAATGATATCATATTGTGCATAAGGGTGCATCTTGGAATTCCAAACAATGTTGCCTAAAGGAGTTTTCACTTTCATTGCACAAAAGAGCCATTTTCCATTTTTCGAGTGCCCCAAATGAGGTTTTTTTTGTGAAGGACCTACCAAATAATTCTTGCAAAATTGGACCAAATCATTTTTCTAAAATACTAGGCCATATTTAATGCACAATTGGCAAAATGGTTGGGTGTAAAAAGTTTTGATCCACCTCTGGTGAAAAAGACAAATTTCTACTGATTCAAGTGGAAGCGGGTCAAATTTGAACTGCACCTGCCTCATGGTTTGCTTTTTATTTTTCCAAAAATCATTTCTAGGTACATAAGTATCTATTTAATCAGAGAAACATCAAAAGTTTCCAAGATTCAACCACTAGCTAGGAATGGTTATGCCCGCCGTTTTCACCCCATTTTCAAACAGGCATAAAAATTTCAAAAAAAATCAAAAAATTGGAAAACCTTCGCATTGTGTCATTATATGTGGCCAAGTTTCTAGGAAAAATAATAAACTTTTAATACGGAAATTATTTAAAAAAATTGTTTTCAAAAATGAGCTGTCATGCATGAAGATACATGGCTTTAAAGCCAAATGATCAATCTTAAGGACACATTCATGGCATAGTTTGTTAAAATGATCTCATATTGTGCACAAGGGTGCATCTTGGAATTCCAAACAATGTTGCCTAAGGGTGTTTTCAGTTTCATTGCACAAAAGAGCCATTTTCCATTTTTCGAGTGCCCCAAATGAGGTTTTTTTGTGAAGGACCTACCATATAATTCTTGCAAAATTGGAACAAATCAGTTTTCTAAAATACAAGGCCATATTTAATGCACAATTGACCAAATGGTTGGGTGTAAAAAGTTTTGATCCACCTCTGGTGAAAAAGACAAATTTCTGCCGATTCAAGTGGAAGCGGGTCAAATTTGAACTGCACCTGCCTCATGGTTTGCTTTTTATTTTTTTTCCAAAAATCATTTCTAGGTACATAAGTATCTATTTAATCAGAGAAACATCAAAAGTTTTCCAAGATTCAACCACTAGCTAGGAATGGTTAAGCCTGCCGTTTTGACCGCATTTTGAAACAGGCATAAAAATTTCAAAAAAAATCAAAAAATTGGAAAACCTTCGCATTGTGTCATTATATGTGACCAAGTTTCCAGGAAAAATAATAAACTTGTAATATGGAAATTATTTTAAAAAAGTGTTCTCAAAAATGAGCTGTCATGCGTGAAGATACATGGCTTTCAAGCCAAATGATCAATCTTATGGCCACATTCGTGGCATAGTTTGTTCAAATGATCTCATATTGTGCACAAGGGTGCATCTTGGAATTCCAAACAATGTTGCCTAAGGGAGTTTTCACTTTCATTGCACAAAAGAGCCATTTTCCATTTTTCGAGTGCCCTAAATGAGGTTTTTTTGTGAAGGACCTACCAGATAATTCTTGCAAAATTGGAACAAATCATTTTTCTAAAATACAAGGCCATATTTAATGCACAATTGACCAAATGGTTGGGTGTAAAAAGTTTTGATCCACCTCTGGTGAAAAAGACAAATTTCTGCCGATTCAAGTGGAAGCGGGTCAAATTTAAACTGGACCTACTCATTGTTTGCTCTTTATTTTTTCCAAAAATCATTTATAGGTACATAAGTATCTATTCAATCAGAGAAACATCAAAAGTTTTCCAAGATTCAACCACTAGCTAGGAATGGTTATGCCCGCCGTTTTCACCCCATTTTGAAACAGGCATAAAAATTTCAAAAAAAATCAAAAAATTGGTAAACCTTCGCATTGTGTCATTATATGTGCACAAGTTTCTAGGAAAAATAATAAACTTTTAATACGGAAATTATTTAAAAAAAGTGATTTCAAAAATGAGCTGTCATGCGTGAAGATACATGGCTTTAAAGCCAAATGATCAATCTTATGGACACATTCATGGCATAGTTTGTTAAAATGATATCATATTGTGCACAAGGGTGCATCTTGGAATTCCAAACAATGTTGCCTAAGGGAGTTTTCACTTTCATTGCACAAAAGAGCCATTTTCCATTTTTCGAGTGCCCCAAATGAGGTTTTTTGTGAAGGACCTACCAGATAATTCTTGCAAAATTGGAACAAATCATTTTTCTAAAATGCTAGGCCATATTTAATGCACAATTGACCAAATGGTTAGGTGTAAAAAGTTTTCATCCACCTCTGGTGAAAAAGACAAATTTCTGCCGATTCAAGTGGAAGCGGGTCAAATTTGAACTGCACCTGCCTCATGGTTTGCTTTTTATTTTTTCCAAAAATCATTTCTAGGTACATAAGTATCTATTTAATCAGAGAAACATCACAAGTTTTCCAAGATTCAACCACTAGCTAGGAATGGTTAAGCCCGCCGTTTTGACCGCACTTTGAAACAGGCATAAAAATTTCAAAAAAAATCAAAAAATTGGAAAACCTTCGCATTGTGTCATTATATGTGACCAAGTTTCCAGGAAAAATAATAAACTTGTAATATGGAAATTATTTTAAAAAAGTGTTCTCAAAAATGAGCTGTCATGCGTGAAGATACATGGCTTTCAAGCCAAATGATCAATCTTATGGCCACATTCGTGGCATAGTTTGTTCAAATGATATCATATTGTGCCTAAGG
>NC_057801.1:98895272-98895819 GCF_018294505.1 Triticum aestivum
TGCATCTTGGAATTCCAAACAATGTTGCCTAAGGGAGTTTTCACTTTCATTGCACAAAAGAGCCATTTTCCATTTTTTGAGTGCCCCAAACGAGGTTTTTTTGTGCAGGACCTACCAAATAATTCTTGCAAAATCGGACCAAATCATTTTTATAAAATACTAGGCCATATTTAATGCACAATTGGCAAAATGGTTGGGTGTAAAAAGTTTTGATCCACCTCTGGTGAAAAAGACAAATTTCTGCCGATTGAAGTGGAAGCGGGTCAAATTTGAACTGCACCTGCCTCATGGTTTGCTTTTTATTTTTTCCAAAAATCATTTCTAGGTACATAAGTATCTATTTAATCAGAGAAACATCAAAAGTTTTCCAAGATTCAACCACTCGCTAGGAATGGTTATGCCCGCCGTTTTCACCCCATTTTGAAACAGGCATAAAAATTTCAAAAAAAATCAAAAAATTGGAAAACCTTCGCATTGTGTCATTATATGTAGCCAAGTTTCTAGGAAAAATAATAAACTTTTAATACGGAAATTATTTTTTTTTTTT
>NC_057801.1:98895829-98916819 GCF_018294505.1 Triticum aestivum
TTTTTTTTTTTTCAAAAATGAGCTGTCATGCGTGAAGATACATGGCTTTAAAGCCAAATGATCAATCTTATGGACACATTCATGGCATAGTTTGTTAAAATGATCTCATATTGTGCACAAGGGTGCATCTTGGAATTCCAAACAATGTTGCCTAAGGGAGTTTTCACTTTCATTGCATAAAAGAGCCATTTTCCATTTTTCGAGTGCCCCAAATGAGGTTTTTTTGTGAAGGACCTACCAGATAATTCTTGCAAAATTGGAACAAATCATTTTTCTAAAATACTAGGCCATATTTAATGCACAATTGACCAAATGGTTGGGTGTAAAAAGTTTTGATCCACCTCTGGTGAAAAAGACAAATTTCTGCCGATTCGAGTGGAAGCGGGTCAAATTTGAACTGCACCTGCCTCATGGTTTGCTTTTTATTTTTTCCAAAAATCATTACCAGGTACATAAGTATCTATTTAACCAGAGAAACATCAAAAGTTTTCCAAGATTCAACCAATAGCTAGGAATGGTTAAGCCCGCCGTTTTGACCGCATTTTGAAACAGGCATAAAAATTTCAAAAAAAATCAAAAAATTGGAAAACCTTCGCATTGTGTCATTATATGTGACCAAGTTTCCAGGAAAAATAATAAACTTGTAATATGGAAATTATTTTAAAAAAGTGTTCTCAAAAATGAGCTGTCATGCGTGAAGATACATGGCTTTCAAGCCAAATGATCAATATTATGGCCACATTCGTGGCATAGTTTGTTCAAATGATATCATATTGTGCATAAGGGTGCATCTTGGAATTCCAAACAATGTTGCCTAAAGGAGTTTTCACTTTCATTGCACAAAAGAGCCATTTTCCATTTTTCGAGTGCCCCAAATGAGGTTTTTTTGTGAAGGACCTACCAAATAATTCTTGCAAAATTGGACCAAATCATTTTTCTAAAATACTAGGCCATATTTAATGCACAATTGGCAAAATGGTTGGGTGTAAAAAGTTTTGATCCACCTCTGGTGAAAAAGACAAATTTCTACCGATTCAAGTGGAAGCGGGTCAAATTTGAACTGCACCTGCCTCATGGTTTGCTTTTTATTTTTCCAAAAATTATTTCTAGGTACATAAGTATCTATTTAATCAGAGAAACATCAAAAGTTTTCCAAGATTCAACCACTAGCTAGGAATGGTTATGCCCGCCGTTTTCACCCCAGTTTGAAACAGGCATAAAAATTTCAAAAAAAATCAAAAAATTGGAAAACCTTCGCATTGTGTCATTATATGTGGCCAAGTTTCTAGGAAAAATAATAAACTTTTAATACGGAAATTATTTAAAAAAATTGTTTTCAAAAATGAGCTGTCATGCATGAAGATACATGGCTTTAAAGCCAAATGATCAATCTTATGGACACATTCATGGCATAGTTTGTTAAAATGATCTCATATTGTGCACAAGGGTGCATCTTGGAATTCCAAACAATGTTGCCTAAGGGAGTTTTCAGTTTCATTGCACAAAAGAGCCATTTTCCATTTTTTGTGTGCCCCAAATGAGGTTTTTTTGTGAAGGACCTACCATATAATTCTTGCAAAATTGGAACAAATCAGTTTTCTAAAAAACAAGGCCATATTTAATGCACAATTGACCAAATGGTTGGGTGTAAAAAGTTTTGATCCACCTCTGGTGAAAAAGACAAATTTCTGCCTATTCAAGTGGAAGCGGGTCAAATTTGAACTGCACCTGCCTCATGGTTTGCTTTTTATTTTTTTCCAAAAATCATTTCTAGGTACATAAGTATCTATTTAATCAGAGAAACATCAAAAGTTTTCCAAGATTCAACCACTAGCTAGGAATGGTTAAGCCCGCCGTTTTGACCGCATTTTGAAACAGGCATAAAAATTTCAAAAAAAATCAAAAAATTGGAAAACCTTCGCATTGTGTCATTATATGTGACCAAGTTTCCAGGAAAAATAATAAACTTGTAATATGGAAATTATTTTAAAAAAGTGTTCTCAAAAATGAGCTGTCATGCGTGAAGATACATGGCTTTCAAGCCAAATGATCAATCTTATAGCCACATTCGTGGCATAGTTTGTTCAAATGATATCATATTGTGCACAAGGGTGCATCTTGGAATTCCAAACAATGTTGCCTAAGGGAGTTTTCACTTTCATTGCACAAAAGAGCCATTTTCCATTTTTGAAGTGCCCCAAATGAGGTTTTTTTGTGAAGGACCTACCAGATAATTCTTGCAAAATTGGAACAAATCATTTTTCTAAAATACGAGGCCATATTTAATGCACAATTGGCCAAATGGTTGGGTGTAAAAAGTTTTGATCCACCTCTGGTGAAAAAGACAAATTTCTGCCGATTCAATTGGAAGCGGGTCAAATTTGAACTGCACCTGCCTCATGGTTTGCCTTTTATTTTTCCAAAAATCATTTCTAGGTACATAAGTATCTATTTAATCAGAGAAACATCAAAAGTTTTCCAAGATTCAACCACTAGCTAGGAATGGTTATGCCCGCCGTTTTCACCCCATTTTGAAACAGGCATAAAAACTTCAAAAAAATATCAAAAAATTGGAAAACCTTCGCATTGTGTCATTATATGTGGCCAAGTTTCTAGGAAAAATAATAAACTTTTAATACGAAAATTATTTAAAAAAAGTGTTTTAAAAAATGAGCTGTCATGCGTGAAGATACATGGCTTTAAAGCCAAATGATCAATCTTATGGACACATTCATGGCATAGTTCATTAAAATGATCTCATATTTTGCACAAGGGTGCATCTTGGAATTCCAAACAATGTTGCCTAAGGGAGTTTTCACTTTCATTGCACAAAAGAGCCATTTTCCATTTTTCGAGTGCCCCAAATGAGGTTTTTTTGTGAAGGACCTACCATATAATTCTTGCAAAATTGGAACAAATCATTTTTCTAAAATACAAGGCCATATTTAATGCACAATTGACCAAATGGTTGGGTGTAAAAAGTTTTGATTCACCTCTGGTGAAAAAGACAAATTTCTGCCGATTCAAGTGCAAGCGGGTCAAATTTGAACTGCACCTGCCTCATGGTTTGCTTTTTATTTTTTCCAAAAATCATTTCTAGGTACATAAGTATCTATTTAATCAGAGAAACATCAAAAGTTTTCCAAGATTCAACCACTAGCTAGGAATGGTTAAGCCCGCCGTTTTGACCGCATTTTGAAACAGGCATAAAAATTTCAAAAAAAATCAAAAATTTGGAAAACCTTCGCATTGTGTCATTATATGTGACCAAGTTTCCAGGAAAAATAATAAACTTGTAATATGGGAATTATTTTAAAAAAGTGTTCTCAAAAATGAGCTGTCATGCGTGAAGATACATGACTTTCAAGCCAAATGATCAATCTTTTTGCCACATTCGTGGCATACTTTGTTCAAATGATCTCATATTGTGCACAAGGGTGCATCTTGGAATTCCAAACAATGTTGCCTAAGGGAGTTTTCACTTTCATTGCACAAAAGAGCCATTTTCCATTTTTCAAGTGCCCCAAATGAGGTTTTTTTGTGAAGGACCTACCAAATAATTCTTGCAAGATTGGACCAAATCATTTTTCTAAAATACGAGGCCATATTTAATGCACAATTGGCCAAATGGTTGGGTGTAAAAAGTTTTGATCCACCTCTGGTGAAAAAGACAAATTTCTGCCGATTCAACTAGAAGCGGGTCAAATTTGAACTGCACCTGCCTCATGGTTTGCTTTTTATTTTTTCCAAAAATCATTTCTAGGTACATAAGTATCTTTTTAATCAGAGAAACATCAAAAGTTTTCCAAGATTCAACCACTAGCTAGGAATGGTTAAGCCCGCCGTTTTCAACCCATTTTGAAACAGGCATAAAAATTTCAAAAAAAATCAAAAAAATGGAAAACCTTCGCATTGTGTCATTATATGTGTCCAAGTTTCTAGGAAAAATAATAAACTTTTAATCCGGAAATTATTTAAAAAAAGTGTTTTCAAAAATGAGCTGTCATGCGTGAAGATACATGGCTTTAAAGCAAAATGATCAATCTTATGGACACATTCATGGCATAGTTCGTTAAAATGATCTCATATTTTGCACAAGGGTGCATCTTGGAATTCCAAACAATGTTGCCTAAGGGAGTTTTCACTTTCATTGCACAAAAGAGCCATTTTCCATTTTTCGAGTGCCCCAAATGAGGTTTTTTTGTGAAGGACCTACCAGATAATTCTTGCAAAATTGGAACAAATCATTTTTCTAAAATACTAGGCCATATTTAATGCACAATTGACCAAATGGTTGGGTGTAAAAAGTTTTGATCCACCTCTGGTGAAAAAGACAAATTTCTGCCGATTCAAGTGGAAGCGGGTCAAATTTGAACTGCACCTGCCTCATGGTTTGCTGTTTATTTTTTCCAAAAATCATTTCTAGGTACATAAGTATCTATTTAATCAGAGAAACATCAAAAGTTTTCCAAGATTCAACCACTAGCTAGGAATAGTTAAGCCCGCCGTTTGGACCTCATTTTGAAACAGGCATAAGTATTTCAAAAATAATCAAAAAATTGGAAAACCTTCGCATTGTGTCATTATATGTGACCAAGTTTCCAGGAAAAATAATAAACTTGTAATATGGAAATTATTTTAAGAAAGTGTTCTAAAAAATGAGCTGTCATGCGTGAAGATACATGGCTTTCAAGCCAAATGATCAATCTTATGGCCACATTCGTGGCATAGTTTGTTCAAATGATCTCATATTGTGCACAAGGGTGCATTTTGGAATTCCAAACAATGTTGCCTAAGGGAGTTTTCACTTTCATTGCACAAAAGAGCCATTTTCCATTTTTCGAGTGCCCCAAATGAGGTTTTTTGTGAAGGACCTACCAGATAATTCTTGCAAAATTGGAACAAATCATTTTTCTAAAATACTAGGCCATATTTAATGCACAATTGACCAAATGGTTGGGTGTAAATTTTTTTGATCCACCTCTGGTGAAAAAGACAAATTTCTGCCGATTCAAGTGGAAGCGGGTCCAATTTGAACTGCACCTGCCTCATGGTTTGCTTTTTATTTTTTCCAAAAATCATTTCTAGGTACATAAGTATCTATTTAATCAGAGAAACATCAAAAGTTTTCCAAGATTCAACCACTAGCTAGGAATGGTTAAGCCCGCCGTTTTGACCGCATTCTGAAACAGGCATAAGAATTTCAAAAAAAAATCAAAAAATTGGAAAACCTACGGATTGTGTCATTATATGTGACCAAGTTTCCAGGAAAAATAATAAACTTGTAATATGGAAATTATTTTAAAAAAGTGTTCTAAAAAATGAGCTGTCATGCATGAAGATACATGGCTTTCAAGCCAAATGATCAATCTTATGGCCACATTCGTGCCATAGTTTGTTCAAATGATCTCATATTGTGCACAAGGGTGCATCTTGGAATTCCAAACAATGTTGCCTAAGGGAGTTTTCACTTTCATTGCACAAAAGAGCCATTTTCCATTTTTCGAGTGCCCCAAATGAGGTTTTTTTGTGAAGGACCTACCAAATAATTCTTGCAAAATTGGACCAAATCATTTTTCTAAAACACTAGGCCATATTTAATGCACAATTGGCCAAATGGTTGGGTGTAAAAAGTTTTGATCCACCTCTGTGAAAAAGACAAATTTCTGCCGATTCAACTAGAAGCGGGTCAAATTTGAACTGCACGTGCCTCATGGTTTGCTTTTTATTTTTTCCAAAAATCATTTCTAGGTACATAAGTATCTATTTAATCAGAGAAACATCAAAAGTTCTCCAAGATTCAACCACTAGCTAGGAATGGTTAAGCCCGCCGTTTTCACCCCATTTTGAAACAGGCATAAAAATTTCAAAAAAATCAAAAATTTGGAAAAACTTCGCATTGTGTCATTATATGTGGCCAAGTTTCGAGGAAAAATAATAAACTTTTAATACGGAAATTATTTAAAAAAAGTGTTTTCAAAAATGAGCTGTCATGCGTGAAGATACATGGCATTAAAGCCAAATGATCAATCTTATGGACACATTCATGGCATAGTTTGTTAAAATGATCTCATATTGTGCACAAGGGTGCATCTTGGAATTCCAAACAATGTTGCCTAAGGGAGTTTTCACTTTCATTGCTCAAAAGAACCATTTTCCATTTTTCGAGTGCCCCAAATGAGGTTTTTTTGTGAAGGACCTACCATATAATTCTTGCAAAATTGGAACAAATCATTTTTCTAAAATACTAGGACATATTTAATGCACAATTGACCAAATGGTTGGGTGTAAAAAGTTTTGATCCACCTCTGGTGAAAAAGACAAATTTCTGCCGATTCAAGTGGAAGCGGGTCAAATTTGAACTGCACCTGCCTCATGGTTTGCTTTTTATTTTTTCCAAAAATCATTTCTAGGTACATAAGTATCTATTTAATCAGAGAAACATCAAAAGTTTTCCAAGATTCAACCACTAGCTAGGAATGGTTAAGCCCGCCGTTTTGACCGCATTTTGAAACAGGCATAAAAATTTCAAAAAAAATCAAAAAATTGGAAAACCTTCGCATTGTGTCATTATATGTGACCAAGTTTCCAGGAAAAATAATAAACTTGTAATATGGAAATAATTTTAGAAAAGTGTTCTAAAAAATGAGCTGTCATGCGTGAAGATACATGGCTTTCAAGCCAAATGATCAATCTTATGGCCACATTCGTGGTATAGTTTGTTGAAATTATATCATATTGTGCACAAGGGCGCATCTTGGAATTCCAAACAATGTTGCCTAAGGGAGTTTTCACTTTCATTGCACAAAAGAGCCATTTTCCATTTTTCGAGTGCCCCAAATGAGGTTTTTTGTGAAGGACCCACCAAATAATTCTTGCAAGATTGGACCAAATCATTTTTATAAAATACTAGGCCATATTTAATGCACAATTGGCCAAATGGTTGGGTGTAAAAAGTTTTGATCCATCTCTGGTGAAAAAGACAAATTTCTGCCGATTCAATTGGAAGCGGGTCAAATTTGAACTGCACCTGCCTCATGGTTTGCTTTTTATTTTTTCCAAAAATCATTTCTAGGTACATAAGTATCTATTTAATCAGAGAAACATCAAAAGTTTTCCAAGATTCAACCACTAGCTAGGAATGGTTAAGCCCGCCGTTTTCACCCCATTTTGAAACATGCATAAAAATTTCAAAAAAAATCAAAAAATTGGAAAACCTTCGCATTGTGTCATTATATGTGGCCAAGTTTCTAGGAAAAATAATAAACTTTTAATACAGAAATTATTTTAAAAAAGTGTTTTCAAAAATGAGCTGTCATGCATGAAGATACATGGCTTTAAAGCCAAATGATCAATCTTATGGACACATTCATGGCATAGTTTGTTAAAATGATCTCATATTGTGCACAAGGGTGCATCTTGGAATTCCAAACAATGTTGCCTAAGGGAGTTTTCACTTTCATTGCACAAAAGAGCCATTTTCCATTTTTCGAGTGCCCCAAATGAGGTTTTTTTGTGAAGGACCTACCAGATAATTCTTGCAAAATTGGACCAAATCATTTTTCTAAAATACTAGGCCATATTTAATGCACAATTGACCAAATGGTTGGGTGTAAAAAGTTTTGATCCACCTCTGGTGAAAAAGACAAATTTCTGCCGATTCAAGTGGAAGCGGGTCAAATTTGAACTGCACCTGCCTCATGGTTTGCTTTTTATTTTTTCCAAAAATCATTTCTCGGTACATAAGTATCTATTTAATCAAAGAAACATCAAAAGTTTTCCAAGATTCAACCACTAGCTAGGAAGGGTTAAGGCCGCCGTTTTGACGACATTTTTAAACAGGCATAAAAATTTCAAAAAAATCAAAAAATTGGAAAATCTTCGCATTGTGTCATTATATGTGACCAAGGTTCCAGGAAAAATAATAAACTTGTAATATGGAAATTATTTTTAAAAAGTGTTCTAAAAAATGAGCTGTCATGCGTGAAGATACTTGGCTTTCAAGCCAAATGATCAATCTTATGGCCACATTCATGGCATAGTTTGTTCAAATGATCTCATATTGTGCATAAGGGTGCATCTTGGAATTCCAAACAATGTTGCCTAAGGGAGTTTTCACTTTCATTGCACAAAAGAGCCATTTTCCATTTTTCGAATGCCCTAAATGAGGTTTTTTTGTGAACGACCTACCAAATAATTCATGCAAAATTGGACCAAATCATTTTTCTAAAATACTAGGACATATTTAATGCACAATTGACCAAATGGTTGGGTGTAAAAAGTTTTGATCCACCTTTGGTGAAAAAGACAAATTTCCGCCGATTCAAGTGGAAGGGGGTCAAATTTGAACTGCACCTGCCTCATAGTTTGCTCTTTATTTTTTCCAAAAATCATTTCTAGGAACATAAGTATCTACTTAATCAGAGAAACATCAAAAGTTTTCCAAGATTCAACCACTAGCTAGGAACGGCCAATTCCGCCGTTTTGACCGTATTTTGAAACGTGCATAAAATATTAAAAAAAATCAAAAAATTGGAAAACCTTTGCATTGTGTCATTATATGTGACCAAGTTTCTAGAAAAAAAATACTTGTAATATGGAATTTTTTTAAAAAAGTGTTTTCAAAAATGAGCTGTCATGCGTGAAGATACATGGCTTTAAAGCTAAATGATCAATCTTATGGCCACATTCATGGCATAGTTTGTTCAAATGATCTCCTATTGTGCACAAGGGTGCATCTTGGAATTCCAAACAATGTTGCCTAAGGGAGTTTTCACTTTCATTGCACAAAAGAGCCATTTTCCATTTTTCGAGTGCCCCAAATGAGGTTTTTTTGTGAAGGACCTACCAAATAATTCTTGCAAAATTGGACCAAATAATTTTTATAAAATACTAGGCCATATTTAATGCACAATTGACCAAATGGTTGGGTGTAAAAAGTTTTGATCCACCTCTGGTGAAAAAGACAAATTTCCGCCGGTTCAAGTGGAAGGGGGTCAAATTTGAACTGCACCTGCCTCATAGTTTGCTCTTTATTTTTTCCAAAAATCATTTCTAGGTACATATGTATATATTTAATCAGAGAAACATCAAAACATTTCCAAGATTCAACCACTACCTAGGAACGGTCAATTCCACCGTTTTGACCGCATTTTGAAACGGGTATAAAAAATTCAAAAAAATCCAAAAAATTGGAAAACCTTCGCATTGTGTCATTATATGTGACCAAGTTTCTAGGAAAAATAATAAACTTGTAATACGGAAATTATTTTAAAAAAGTTTTCTCAAAAATGAGCTATCATGCGTGAAGATTCATGGCTTTCAATCCAAATGATCAACCTTATGGCCACATTCATGGCATAGTTTGTTAAAATGATCTCATATTATTCACAAGGGTGCATCTTGGAATGGCAAAGAATGTTGCCTAAGGAAGTTTTCTTTCTCTGTGCACGGAAAATTCATTTTCCATTTTCCGAGTGCCTGAAATGAGTTTTTTTTGTGGAGGACCTACCATATATTTGTTGCAAAATTGGACCAAATCAATTTTATAAAATACTAGGCCATATTTAATGCACAATTGACAAAATGGTTGGGTGTCAAATGTTTTGATCCACCTCCGGTAAAAAGACAAATTCCTGCCGATTCAGCGGGAAGCGGGTCAAATTTGAACTGCAGCTGCCTCATAGTTTGCTATTTATTTTTTCCAAAAATCATTTCTAGTTACATAAGTACCTATTTAATCATAAATACATGGTTTGGTGGCAATATGTCGAGGTTTGGACGGTGGTCGAGGGCCCCAACTCAAGAGCGTGTAAACTCGCATGCCCGCCGTGTGGTCACCGCGTGACTGTGGTGTTGCCATGTGTTCTGGGTGGCATAGGCATGTCTAGTGGGTTGGGCACTCCCCTGGTAGGTGCTAGGAAGAAAATTACAACATAAGATTCTCACGAGGAGGCCGATCGATGCTCAAACATGAATAAGCAGCCAAGTGTTTGATTAGCGGTACGGGAAATGCACATGGCTAATGGGCGTGAGTTTTGGCTGAGGATGATCAGTTACTAAGAAGACCGTCTTCACAAATTTTCATCTCAAAAGGAAGAGCGTAGGTGGTACTTGCTTTGCAAAGTACCACACTGGACATAAATACGAATGTTGAAGCTGGGATCAAAATAATGAATGGATTGAGCTGGCATTTGGTGGAGGACGGTTATTTGGGCATAGGAAAGCACTGTAGAAAATGGATACCATTTGGACATGCCAAAGTGGTACTTCCTTCACAAAGTGTTTTTCTGAACATAATAGGAAAATGAATATTTTTGAATTATTTCTAAACTAGGAAAGGAAGGTTTTTTTACATATTTGATGAAGATATGACCCAAAGAATTTATGAATTTTTTTTGGGAATTTTGGGAATGACAGAAATATAGGTTGCTTTACAACCTAGGGCAAAAACTGCCACATGGACATGACGCATAGGCAAAACTGATGAGGTGGCGCCTAGTCATAGCAACCCACCACAATTTACAAGGTTATGACCATCTATATTGGTCATGATCAGCTAGAAATAAGGCAGCGGGGCAGTGCTATCTGCTATATGACCATTTCTTGTAAGGAAATTACGACCTTTCTGACCAAAATGGTGGTTATAGTTTAGGGTTTGGAGCTCCCCAAACAGGTTTTGACCAATTGGTCTGAAATGGTCATAGATCTATGACCAATTCTTCCAGGGTCACTGACAGAAGGTCATTAGTTGACATATTTCTTCTAGTGAACCTAGATCGGGAGTTCCACCGCCGCAAGCCTCTGTAGCCACGAGAATTCGATGTAGGCCCTCTCTGGGACCCTGCCGGAGGGGGACATCATCACCGGAGGTCGTGGGGAAGGATCTTGGAGGGGCCATCATCACCATGAAGGCCAAGGACCATAGGGGGAACCTCACCCCATCCAGGGGGGAGGCCATGGAGGAGGAAGCACAAGGGGGAGAACTTCTCCTCTTCTCTCTCGGTGGCGCCTGAGTGCCATCGGGAGGGGAATCATCGCCGCGGTGATCGTCTTCATCAACATCACCATCATCATCACCATCCTCATCTCTTTTATGCAGTCTACTCTCCCGCACCCAGCTGTAATCCCTACTTGGCCATTGTGCTTTATGCCACATATTATGATCCAATGATGTGTTGCCATCTTATGATGTTTTGAGTAGATATTCTTTGTCTTTGGGTTGATTGATGATCTATATTGGTATGAGTTGTATGATTTATTTTGCTGCTGTCCTATTGTGCCCTCCGTGTCACGCAAGCGTGAGTGATTCCCGCTGAAGGGTGTTGTAATATGTCCATGGTTTACTTACTGTCTGCATTGCTTGAGTGATAGAAGCATAAACACTGATAAGTGGGTCACGACGTATGGGAATAAAGGGGACTTGATATGTTAATGCTATGGTTGGGTTTTACCTTAATGATCTTTAGTAGTTGCGGATGCTTGCTAGAGTTCCAATCATAATTGCATATGATCCAAGAAGAGAAAGAATGTTAGCTTATGCCTCTCCGTCCTATGAAATTACAATAGTGATTACCGGTCTTGTTAACAATTGCCTAGGATAATTCCGCACACCGAACCATCATTATTCCACACTCGCTATTTATAATATTTAGTAATATATTCTAAATTTATGATAACAACACCTACTTTTAATATTTTAGCTCTTTGATATCATGCAAAGTTATCCTCCTCATACCCACAACGTAGTTTTATTTCTCGTATCTAGTTGGAAGCAAACGTTCGGTGTACGTAGAGTCGTATCAGTGGCAGATAGGACTTGAGAGAATATTGATCTTACCTTTAGCTCCTTTTGTATTCGACACTCCATCCTTATCACCTCCACCTTTCGAAATTTCTATGGTGATTCTGTCGGGTGGTAGGTGCGACATATGCCAACGGGTGGTTAATCATTGTGGGAGCCAGTAAGACATCGCCGGTGCCTGGAAACGGGATAAGGCCAAGACATGCACGCCGGCGAATCTTACCCAGGTTCGGGGCTCTCCTAGGAGATAACACCCCTAGTCCTGCTCTCCGGGGTCTCCGCATGATCACTAGATCGACAAGTAGCTACAAGAGGCTCCTTGAGCTGTTTAGCTAGAGGAAGAAGAAGGGAAAGGCTAGCTCTCCTCTTATCTCTATGTGGTGTGTAAAACTCTAAGAGATCAACCCTTTGCATGGGTGCCTGGGGGGTTTATATAGGCCTACCCCCCAGGGGTACAATCATAATCCGGCTGGATGTGGGTCCAGACCGTGAGTGTCTATGGTCGCCGGCTTCTACGTCGGTCGCTGGGGCCCGCCGACTGGTGGGTCCCGCCGGCTGCCAGCGTCTTGGCCGACAAGCTGGGCCCACCACCCAGGGGTCTTGTCGGCTGCTAGTTACTGTAGCCTCGCTCCTGGTGACGATGGCTTTGTCGTGGTAAGCATGGCTACAGTACCACCGCCTGGTAGGCATTCACTTTAGCCTTACCCCGTCTCTTCTGGTTACTGGTGCACAAACTTCCAGGGCAGGGGCAGGCCGGCTTCCGGGAGCCGGTCTCCCCCCAAGCCGACTGGTCAAGTCTAGGCGCCCTCTGGTATCTCTCTCGTAGGAGGGGCCCGCCGCCTGCGGGGCCGTACTGACAGTCTGTCGTGGGTGACATCACGGTCAACATGGCAATAGTGTCGCACTGGACGGGGAATGGCCACCCCGTACACTGCACAGTGGCCATGCTCGCTTCGAGATTCGGGGGTGGCAGGCTTCACTTTAGCCACACCCCGTCTCATCGCTGTTTTGTGGCTACAAACTTTGAGGGTATAGGTTAGGCCGTCTGCTAGGAGCCGGCCATTCTGGTGGCCGGCTGCTAGGAGTCGGCCTACTTCGACAGGGCTCATAGAGCCTTGTCGCCTTCCAGCAGCCGGCCGAGGGTACAATCGGCCAGGAGAAGGCGGCCCTACGTCTTGGATGTTTGAGGGCCTAGTCGGCCCAATGTTTTTGAAGAGCCAGGGGAGCCGGTTAGGCTACCCGTGGTCATTTACTCCAACATTAGTCCCTGAAGCTGGTCGGGCTTCGCGGCTGAAAGGGGAATGAGAAGCCTAAGCAGCTTCCTATTCTAAAGAGCCGACAGCTAGGAGTCGGCCACAACCAGTTGCGCCGTCTGGAAGGTTTTTGAGTCTAAAGGTGGGAACCAGATGGCGCGCGCGCCGGGCGTCCGGTCGGCCGCCCGCTGTCCGCGCGCCATGCGACACCTACCGGCTGGACCAGCCTGAGAGCCCACACGCGTGACGGGACGTGGCTGTAGGCTAGGGACCGCCACTACCAGGCCTCGGCCCACGCACGGATCCTCTGTGGCTGAAGCGTACGGTTGGCATTCCAGTGGCAATTATTACACGCCGTTAAGGCGCGATAATCACGGGGTCGTGGGGGGAGTGGGCGTAGTTAATCTCACCTCCCCCACTTCCCGCCCCCTCGGCTTTGTCGCTCTGCGGCTGTAAGTAGGGGGAGGAGGGGGAGCGGCAGACGCATGCGCGCTCGCCTCCTACTCTGCATCTTCCTCTTCTTCTTCTGTGCCGCTGCTGCCATCCGCCGCTGCACTACACCTCAGGCCATCTTGCTGCAACGTGGTTCGCCGCCTGGGAGTTGCACACACGTCGCCGCTGCGCTTTCTTCGTCAAGCTTCTCGTCTTCATGGCACGCGCCGGAGCCTGGGACGGCTCCAATGTCCATGAAGACCACATCGACTTCCTCCGCCGGACACGGCGGTTGCCCGGCAAGGACTACGTGAAGGTCGCCTCCCGCCGGAGCAGGAGATCTCACCGGTGCCGGAGGAGGGCGAGAGCGTCATCTTCAGGTCGCACTGCCTGCGCGGCCTCGGCTTGCCGTCGAGCGGCTTCTTCCGAGCCTTCCTTGATTTCTACGGCCTTCAGGCGGACCACCTCACTCTGAATATGGTGGTGTTGCTGTCCGCCTTCGTCACCCTGTGCGAGGCTATCTCGGCATCCTCCCCACCATCGAGCTCTGGGGCAAGTTCTTCTGCTCGAAGCTCGGCACCGTCGTCAAGAGCGTGGCGGTGCAATACGGCGCCTTCGTCGCGGTGCGGAGACCGACTGCTGAGAATCCGTTTCCCCCCATCACGCTGATACAGTCAGTGAAGATGTGGCAGCAGTCGTACTTCTATGTGAAGAGTGTCTTCCAAAAGGGAGAATGGGTCAATCTACCGGCTAACGTAGTCAGCCAGCCGACTGGGAAGCGGCCTAACTGGTCATATTGGGCTAGGTTGCTGTCGGCCTCCGGAGCCACCGCCGTCTCGCGGCTTAGGGTGATGGTGTGGTCGGAGGGCCTTACCGGGCCCGACTTGCTGACCGTCTTCATGGCGCACCAGGTGCTCCCGCACCAGGGCCGCCCTCATATAATATCCCAGTTGAGCGGGCATCGAGACCCATGCCAACTCTGCACCAAGGAGATGCCTCACGTGGAGGTAGCACACTTGGTGAACTACTTCTCGAACTGCAAGCTCTTGGAGGAGGAGTGGCGGTTCGGCAAGGAGCCTTACTCGCGTGTGAATACGCTGCCGGCGATAAGTCCTCTTTTATTCTTTTCTCTTCAGTTGCCGAGTTTCCTTGGATGGCTTGACCAATCGACCATGAAACAGAGCGCCCTCCTCCAGCCAGCAGCCAGCCCCGCAGGGCCGGGGCGTTAGTTCCTTCCTGACCGGGAGAAGAGCGATGTGGACGATCCCGACTTGGGGGCGGCCGCCTTGGACGATGACGCCATGGGAGGAGGCGGCGATGCAGGTGGCTCAGGATTCGGGGCCGGCCTCGAGGACTGGCCGAACGACGACGAGGGAGGGGTCGCCCCGCGCCGCTAGCCAGCGTCTGATCAGCAGGGCGCGAGTTCGTCTGCCGCACCGGCTACCCGAGGCGGTGCACAAAAGCACCGGGCTGTGCTGTCATGTTTGGCAGCTGGACGAATAAGCCCAAGAGCTCGGCCGCGACGACCAAGCGGGAGGAGGCGGCCACGAAGGCAACCCGCTTCCGCAAGGTGGTGAAGGAGTCATAGATGGTTTCTATGTAAGCATCGATTACCTCGTGCATTCCTTCTTCCTTCTTGCCAATGTTCTTTTGATCTTTCTTTGTCTTGCACAACACAGAGCTCCGCTCTCTCTCGAGCGGTCGGTCGCTGCCTCCGTGGTTGGGGCAGCGGGAGGCTCCACCAGCACCCACCGCGTGGGCCCTCACGTCGAGCTTCAGGAGGCTATGGAGAGGAACGCGCGGAAGGCACTTGAGGAGCAGGAGGCGGAGCAGCAGAGGGCGGCTGCCGTCAAGGCAACATAGGAGGCGGCAGACGAGGCCACGAGGGCGCAAGCCGACGCTGCGGCCAAGGCCCAGGCGGATGTCGTAGCTGCGGCGCAAGCGGAGGAGGCCTTATGCAACCAACCCCCACAGCTCATCATTCCTCTCCGCGCCGTGGCACCTGAGGTCCCAGTGGTGCCGCCAGAAGGAGCCGGTTGCGACCAGCCGGTTATGGAGAGGGAGGAGGGCGACGTCGTCGCCCTGAAGAAGGAGGCGATTCTGCTAGCGCCGACTGCGGTGGATGATATGTCTCCAACGTATCTATAATTTTTGATTGCTCCATGCTACTTTATTTACTGTTTTAGGCAATATTGGGCTTTATTGTCCACTTTTATATTATTTTTGGGACTAACCTATTAACCGGAGGCCCAGCCCAAATTTGCTGTTTTATGCCTATTTCAGTGTTTCGAGGAAAAGGAATATCATACGGAGTCAAAACGGAACGAAATCAACTGGAGAAGTTAATTTTGGAAGGAAACCAATCTGTTGGGCTTGGAGTGCACGTCAGGGGATTCCCGGGCTGCCCACAAGGGTGGGGGGGCGCGCCCCTCCCCCCTGGGCGCGCCCCCCTACCTCGTGAGCACTCCGAGGGTCCACCGACGTACCCCCTGCACCCATATATACTCACATACCCTAAAACTTCCAGAACAGAAAATAGATCGGGAGTTCCGCCGCCGCAAGCCTCTGTAGCCACCAAAAACCAATCGGGACCCTATTCCGGCACCCTGCCGGAGGGGGATCCCATTACCGGAGGCCATCTTCATCATCCCGGCGCTATCCATGATGAGGAGGGAGTAGTTCGCCCTCGGGGTTGAGGGTATGTAGCAGTAGCTATGTGTTTGATCTCTCTCTCTCTCGCGTTCTCTGTCGTGTTCCATCTATGGAACGATCTTGATGTATCCCGAGCTTTGCTATTGTAGTTGGATCTTATGTTGTTTCTCCCCCTCTACTCTCTTGTGATGAATTGAGTTTCCCCTTTTGAAGTTATCTTATTGGATTGAGTCTTTTATAAACACTTGATGTATGTCTTGCATGGGATAACCGTGGTGACAATGGGTTATTCTATTGATCCACTTGATGTATGTTTTGGTGATCAACTTGCGGGTTTCGTGACACTTGGGAACCGATGCATAGGGGTTGGCACACGTTCTTGACTCTCCGGTAGAAACTTTGGGGCACTCTTTGAAGTACTTTTATGTTGGTTGGATGAATCTGAGATTGTGTGATGCATATCGTATAATCATGCCCATGGATACTTGAGGTGACAATGGAGTATCTAGGTGACATTAGGGTTTTGGTTGATTTGTATCTTAAGGTGTTATTCTAGTACGAACTCTTTTATAGATCGATCCGAAAGAACAGCTTTGTGGTGGTTTCGTACCCGACCATAATCTCTACGTTTGTTCTCCGCTATTAGTGGCTTCGGAGTGACTCTTTGTTGCATGTTGAGGGCTTGTCATATGTTCTATCTATGTTATTATTGTTGAGAGAACTTGCACTAGTGAAAGTATGAACCCTAGGCCTTGTTTCCTATCATTGCAATACCGTTTACGCTCACTTTTACCGCTCGCTACCTTGCTGTTTTTATATTTTCAGATTACAAAAACCTATATCTACTATCTATATTGCACTTGTATCTTCATCTCTTCGCCGAACTAGTGCACCTATACAATTTACCATTGTATTGGGTGTGTTGGGGACACAAGAGACTTTTTGTTATTTGGTTGCAGGGTTGTTTGAGAGAGACCATCTTCCTCCTACGCCTCCTACGGATTGATAAACCTTAGGTCATCCACTTGAGGGAAATTTGCTACTGCCCTACAAACCTGTGCACTTGGAGGCCCAACAATGTCTACAAGAAGAATGTTGTGTAGTAGACATCAGTAGACCAAGGCGGCCAGCCCAGCGCGCCACCCGTGCCGCCGGCAGGAGGCGAGCCGGCTGCAAGGGCAGACCACGTGGTCTGATCTCCGGCACGCCAACGCGCACGGAAGGCGGCCTCGGTGCCATACGCGCAGAAGGCCAGGGGCTCAAGCTCACCAGAATGGACATCAGGAGGCCGGACAGCTGTGCTAAACGAGGCGGTGCAGGACGTCCGGACTCGGTTTCAGGCTCAGGCTGCCGCCTTGAAGAGCTACAACCAGGAGTTCCTGGCGACGCGGACGGCCATCTGGGTAAGCCTCTCGCTTCTTTTCTTCTTGCTCTTGTACTCTTTCGTGGGGGCGTGGCAGCGCACCCACTAGGTGTAGTCCCCAAGTTCCGGGTAGCGGAAGCGTATATGATACAAGTGAGCAATTCCAGGATCGCATGGGACTGACTGGGACTCCTCTAGGCGTCGGACTCGCTATCGTACTCTTCATCCATGAGATCGTCTTCATCAACATCTGGCCAAATCAACAAGCCAGGTGAGTACTTTGAATGTACTCGCAAAATAGTTCGGACATAAGATATAACAAATGCAAACATGATGCACCATGATCAGTTAGCAATGCACACTCAAATAATAAAATTGCACGGCATGTTAAATAAAAAGGAAGTCAGGCGGTAGTCCTCCCGAAATCCCAAAAAAATAACTGACAACCGATCGGGTGTCTGAAGCGACGCCTTGAAAGGTAAAATAAATTAACATGCTGCAGTCGGGCGTCTGAGCGACACCACATAAAGGGCTTATATTGAAATGTAAAAGACAGTGCCTCCACAGTCGGACGTCTACGCGACATCTCGGAAAGGGCTTATAACGAAAATAAATAACGGTGATGCCACAGTCGGACATCTGAGCGACATCACGTAAAGGGCTTATATCGAAAGTAAATAACAAAGGTGCCACAGTCGGACGTCTGAGCGACATCTCGTAAAGGGCTTATATCGAAAGTAAATAACAAGGTTGCCACAGTCGGACGTCTGGGCGACATCTCATAAAGGGCTTATATCGAAAGTAAATAACAAGGGTGCCACAGTCGGACGTCTGAGCGACATCACAGAAAGGGCTTATATTTCCACATTCATTTCAATAATTAAATCACACCAAGGGAAATACTCAACACATCATAATAAACGGGTTAGTCCATCCACATGAGTAATCATTCAGCCGGATTTTAACATTCATGTTTATTCACCAGAGATTTGTCACTAAGCCAGACACTGAGACTGACAAGATAGGTTGAACACAGTCCTCGACCAAGGATACGGTTACTTGAATGGTTTTGACTCTGTAGAGGTGTACTATTTAACCACAGCCAACGGATTTCAGTAGTCATGAGGGACTAGTTCCGTTTATGGTATTTCAGTAGAAACACGTCTAACCAGTACACACCCATTTCCACCTCACGATGCCAGGAATCACCCTGGCAACATTCAAGAAAAACTTTGAGAGGGGGAGGCTACAACCTCGAGTAGCATGGGATCAAATTTATATCGCACGCTCTAAGGGGTGCCCCCCTCTCGGTCCCAGCCGGAAACACCCATGCCCCCTGACTGGATGATTGGCTTTAATCCGGGGCCATGGAACCCTCATCATGGTCCCTCTATTTGGTGTGTACGAGGAAAGAGGTTTGCAACTTACTAAACCATATTCTTTGCAGAAAACATGTGGTAGCACAAAGAGGGAATGGATGATAACGTGACTTGATCCACGTTAACACTGGAGTTAAATGGTTTGGCATATGACTGGCATGCTTCAACACTGCCATCTTAGCACCTCTCATGTCACCACATGATCATGTAAACTCACATCAAAAATCATATGGAGTTTCGAAGCTCACTTGCCTCAGCTTTGCATGCAATATAACACTTACTGCTATGCATATAAACATGCCATGAACTGACTACTCAATGCAAACATGCAAAACACTCATCATATCAAAGGTTCAAACATGCTTGCCTGGTTCGGAGTAGTCGGAGTCTAGCTCGGTGAAGTTCGCGGTTCCTTCACCTCCTCCGGTATCTACGGTATAAAGAAAATACGCACTAACGTAAATACCGTGTGTGCACAAAAAGTGTTCCAAATAATTTTCAAATAAATATGAAAAAAACTAGACAGAAAAATAAAGGCGTCAGACAAAGAATCAATCAGGAATCATTTTCTGTTTAAAAGTTATTAAAGATTTAGCCCAGGGACTTGCACTACTACAAAAAGGGCTATAGATGGAATGGTCACTAATGGCGCACCTGTGATGTGGTGCGCTATTACTATATTCTAATGGCGCACCATGTCTCGGTGCACCATTAGTAATAAATTACTAATGGCGCAACTGGTGTGTGGTGCGCCATTAGTAGTTTTGAAAAAAAACATATTTTTTTTGTTACTAATGGTGCACCGTTGTATAGTGCGCCATTACTAATTGACATAGTAGTGGCGCACCACATCCATCATGCGCCATTAGTAGTTTTGAAAAAAAGTAAAATAAAACAAAATTGTTACTAATGCGCACCATGTCTCGATGCGCCATTACTAGTTTTAACTAGTAATGGCGCACTGACCACTGGTGCGCCATTACTAAGTTTTTTTTCAAAAACAAATTCAAAAAAAATATCAATTTTTTTCATTTTTTTTTTCAAAACTAGTAATGGCGCACCGTGGGTGTGGTGTGCCATTACTAGTTAACTAGTAATGGCGCACCACCCCACGGTGCGCCATTACTAACTTTCCCAACACCGAATGCACCCCCCTGTGGATCGCCTTTTCAGTTTAAAAAAAATAAAAGAAAATGTTGGAAATGTCAAAAAAATAATAGAAAATAAGTTTCCCATGTGATATGTGGTCTAGTTGTTGCGAAAATTTACAAATATGAATTTCGACTTTATTTGCAAAATCTCTCTGGAAATTTGTAAAATGGGCATAACTTTTGCATACGAACTCGGATGAAAAAGTTTTTTATATGAAAAATCATCTACTCAAAAAGTTACATCCAAAAACCTAACAGAAAAAAAGTTACAGGGCTTTCAAGATCTAGAGGCAAAAAAATTCAAAAAAATTTAAACTTACTAGTGGCGCACCGTGGATGTGGTGCGCCACTAGTAACAGAAAAAAAATTGGTTTTGAATTTTTTTTCAAAAAATGATACGTAATATGACCGGGAAGTTTGAAATATTTTTCAAAATTTCATCATAGTCATGAACATGAACAAAGTCCTAGACATCAACAGGGTATAACAGGATTGATATGCTAGATATATCAACAAGTGTCCGTGAAGTGAACTGTTGCTGTGGTTGGATAGAACTCTGAAGTTAAGCGTGCTTGGGCTGGAGTAGTGTGAGGATGGGTGACCTTTCGGGAAGTTTGACCACGGAGTGTGATTTGACCCGAGATTAAGCCATAGTGGACTGAGATTAAGAAAAAAATGAAAAAAAATTTAAATTTTTTTTTGAAAAAAATTTAATTTTTTTTGAAAAAATATTGATACTAATGGCGCACTTCTATGTGGTGCGCCATTAGTATACCAGATACTAATGGCGCACCGTGGGCTATTCTAATGGCGCACCAGTGGTGCGCCATTAGTATACCAGATACTAATGGCGCACCACAGGTGCGCCATTAGAAAAAAATTCTAATGGCGTGATGCTAATGGCGCACCGGTAGTGCGCCATTAGAAGGCAAAACCGGTGCGCCATTAGTAGGCTTT